>NW_026999392.1:0-300000 GCF_037126465.1 Ornithodoros turicata
TTCATTTTGTAGGTGCGGACTAAACACGCGTGTATGCGGTATTTCGCGCAACAGGGGCTGCGTGAGGAACATTACATGTTTATGCTTTCGACATATGGCATTATTTTCAAATTATAGGGTGATTCTTTTCATTTTGTAGGTGCGGACTAAACACGCGTGTATGCGGTATTTCGCGCAACAGGGGCTGCGTGAGGAACTTTGCATGTTTATGCTTTCGACATATGGCATTATTTTCAATGATAGGTGATTCTTTTTATTTTGTATGTGCGGACTAAACACGCGTGTATGCGGTATTCGCGCAACAGGGGCTGCGTGAGGAACTTTGCATGTTTATGCTTTCGACTATGGCATTATTTTCAAATTGTAGGTGTACCTTTTATGTTGTAACGTGCGGACTAAACACGCGTGTTATGCGGTATTTCGCGCAACAATGGGCTGCTCGAGGAACTGTGCATATTTATGCTTTCGACTTATGGCATTAGTTTCAAATTATAGGTGATTCTTTTTATTTTGTACGTGCGGACTAAACACGCGTGTATGCGGTATTTCGCGCAACAGGGGCTGCGTGAGGAACTTTGCATGGTTTATGCTTTCGACATATGGCATTATTTTCAAATGATAGGTGATTCTTTTTATTGTGTAGGTGCGGGCTAAACACGCGTGTATGCGGTATTTCGCGCAATAGTGCTACGTGAGGAACTTTGCATGTTTATGCTTTCGACATATGGCATTATTTTCAAATGATAGGTGATTCTTTTTATTTTGTATGTGCGGACTAAACACGCGTGTATGCGGTATTTCGCGCAACAGGGGCTGCGTGAGGAACTTTGCAGTTTATGCTTTCGACATATGGCATTATTTTCAAATGATAGGTGATTCTTTTTATTGTGTAGGTGCGGACTAAACACGCGTGTATGCGGTATTTCGCGCAACAGGGGCTGCGTGAGGAACTTTGCATGTTTATGCTTTCGACATATGGCATTATTTTCAAATGATAGGTGATTCTTTTTATTTTGTATGTGCGGACTAAACACGCGTGTATGCGGTATTTCGCGCAACAGGGACTGCGTGAGGAACTTTGCATGTTTATGCTTTCGACATAAGGGCATTATTTCAAATTATAGGTGAATCTTTTCATTTTGTAGGTGCGGACTAAACACGCGTGTATGCGGTATTTCGCGCAACAGGGGCTGCGTGAGGAACTTTGCATGTTTATGCTTTCGACATATGGCATTATTTTCAAATTAATAGGTGATTCTTTTTATTTTGTAGTCTGCGGACTAAACACGCATGTATGCGGTATTTCGCGCAACAGGGCTGCGTGAGGAACTTTGCATGTTTATGCTTTCGACATATGGCATTATTTTCAAATTATAGGTGATTCTTTTCATTTTGTAGGTGCGGACTAAACACGCGTGTATGCGGTATTTCGCGCAACAGGGGCTGCGTGAGAAACTTTGCATGTTTATGCTTTCGACATATGGCATTATTTTCAAATTATAGGTGATTCTTTTCATTTTGTAGGTGCGGACTAAACACGCGTGTATGCGGTATTTCGCGCAACAGGGGCTGCGTGAGGAACTTTACATGTTTATGCTTTCGACATATGGCATTATTTTCAAATTATAGGTGATTCTTTTCATTTTGTAGGTGCGGACTAAACACGCGTGTATGCGGTATTTCGCGCAACAGGGGCTGCGTGAGGAACTTTGCATGTTTATGCTTTCGACATATGGCATTATTTTCAAATGATAGGTGATTCTTTTTATTTTGTATGTGCGGACTAAACACGCGTGTATGCGGTATTTCGCGCAACAGGGGCTGCGTGAGGAACTTTGCATGTTTATGCTTTCGACATATGGCATTATTTTCAAATTGTAGGTGTACCTTTTTATGTTGTACGTGCGGACTAAACACGCGTGTATGCGGTATTTCGCGCAACAATGGCTGCTCGAGGAACTGTGCATATTTATGCTTTCGACTTATGGCATTAGTTTCAAATTATAGGTGATTCTTTTTATTTTGTACGTGCGGACTAAACACGCGTGTATGCGGTATTTCGCGCAACAGGGGCTGCGTGAGGAACTTTGCATGTTTATGCTTTCGACATATGGCATTATTTTTAAATTATACGTGTATCTTTTTATTTTGTAGGTGCGGGCTAAACACGCGTGTATGCGGTATTTCGCGCAATAGTGGCTGCGTGAGGAACTCTGCATGTTTATGCTTTCGACATATGGCATTATTTTCAAATTATAGGTGGTTCTTTTTATTTTGTAGGTGCGGACTAAACACGCGTGTATGCGGTATTTCGCGCAACAGGGGCTGCGTGAGGAACTTTGCATGTTTATGCTTTCGACATATCGCATTATTTTCAAATGACAGGTGATTCTTTTTATTTTGTATGTGCGGACTAAACACGCGTGTATGCGGTATTTCGCGCAACAGGGGCTGCGTGAGGAACTTTGCATGTTTATGCTTTCGACATATGGCATTGTTTTCAAATGATAGGTGATTCTTTTTATTTTGTATGTGCGGACTAAACACGCGTGTATGCGGTATTTCGCGCAACAGGGGCTGCGTGAGGAACTTTGCATGTTTATGCTTTCGACATATGGCATTATTTTCAAATGATAGGTGATTCTTTTTATTGTGTAGGTGCGGACTAAACACGCGTGTATGCGGTATTTCGCGCAACAGGGCTGCGTGAGGAACTTTGCATGTTTATGCTTTCGACATATGGCATTATTTTCAAATGATAGGTGATTCTTTTTATTTTGTATGTGCGGACTAAACACGCGTGTATGCGGTATTTCGCGCAACAGGGACTGCGTGAGGAACTTTGCATGTTTATGCTTTCGACATATGGCATTATTTTCAAATGATAGGTGATTCTTTTCATTTTGTAGGTGCGGACTAAACACGCGTGTATACGGTATTTCGCGCAACAGGGGCTGCGTGAGGAACTTTGCATGTTTATGCTTTCGACATATGGCATTATTTTCAAATTATAGGTGATTCTTTTCATTTTGTAGGTGCGGACTAAACACGCGTGTATGCGGTATTTCGCGCAACAGGGGCTGCGTGAGGAACTTTGCATGTTTATGCTTTCGACATATGGCATTGTTTTCAAATGATAGGTGATTCTTTTTGTTTTGTATCTGCGGACTAAACACGCATGTATGCGGTATTTCGCGCAACAGGGGCTGCGTGAGGAACTTTGCATGTTTATGCTTTCGACATATGGCATTATTTTCAAATTATAGGTGATTCTTTTCATTTTGTAGTGCGGACTAAACACGCGTGTATGCGGTATTTCGCGCAACAGGGGCTGCGTGAGAAACTTTGCATGTTTATGCTTTCGACATATGGCATTATTTTCAAATTATAGGTGATTCTTTTCATTTTGTAGGTGCGGACTAAACACGCGTGTATGCGGTATTTCGCGCAACAGGGGCTGCGTGAGGAACTTTACATGTTTATGCTTTCGACATATGGCATTATTTTCAAATTATAGGTGATTCTTTTCATTTTGTAGGTGCGGACTAAACACGCGTGTATGCGGTATTTCGCGCAACAGGGGCTGCGTGAGGAACTTTGCATGTTTATGCTTTCGACATATGGCATTATTTTCAAATGATAGGTGATTCTTTTTATTTTGTATGTGCGGACTAAACACGCGTGTATGCGGTATTTCGCGCAACAGGGGCTGCGTGAGGAACTTTGCATGTTTATGCTCTCGACATATGGCATTATTTTCAAATTGTAGGTGTACCTTTTTATGTTGTACGTGCGGACTAAACACGCGTGTATGCGGTATTTCGCGCAACAATGGCTGCTCGAGGAACTGTGCATATTTATGCTTTCGACTTATGGCATTAGTTTCAAATTATAGGTGATTCTTTTTATTTTGTACGTGCGGACTAAACACGCGTGTATGCGGTATTTCGCGCAACAGGGGCTGCGTGAGGAACTTTGCATGTTTATGCTTTCGACATATGGCATTATTTTCAAATGATAGGTGATTCTTTTTATTGTGTAGGTGCGGGCTAAACACGCGTGTATGCGGTATTTCGCGCAATAGTGGCTACGTGAGGAACTTTGCATGTTTATGCTTTCGACATATGGCATTATTTTCAAATGATAGGTGATTCTTTTTATTTTGTATGTGCGGACTAAACACGCGTGTATGCGGTATTTCGCGCAACAGGGGCTGCGTGAGGAACTTTGCATGTTTATGCTTTCGACATATGGCATTATTTTCAAATGATAGGTGATTCTTTTTATTGTGTAGGTGCGGGCTAAACACGCGTGTATGCGGTATTTCGCGCAATAGTGGCTACGTGAGGAACTTTGCATGTTTATGCTTTCGACATATGGCATTATTTTCAAATCATATGTGGTTCTTTTTATTTTGTATGTGCGGACTAAACACGCGTGTATGCGGTATTTCGCGCAACAGGGGCTGCGTGAGGAACTTTGCATGTTTATGCTTTCGACATATGGCATTATTTTCAAATGATAGGTGATTCTTTTTATTTTGTAGGTGCGGACTAAACACGCGTGTATGCGGTATTTCGCGCAACAGGGGCTGCGTGAGGAACTTTGCATGTTTATGCTTTCGACATATGGCATTATTTTCAAATGATAAGTGATTCTTTTTATTTTGTATGTGCGGACTAAACACGCGTGTATGCGGTATTTCGCGCAACAGGGGCTGCGTGAGGAACTTTGCATGTTTATGCTTTCGACATATGGCATTATTTTCAAATGATAGGTGATTCTTTTTATTTTGTATGTGCGGACTAAACACGCGTGTATGCGGTATTTCGCGCAACAGGGGCTGCGTGAGGAACTTTGCATGTTTGTGCTTTCGACATATGGCATTATTTTCAAATGATAGGTGATTCTTCTTATTTTGTATGTGCGGACTAAACACGCATGTATGCGGTATTTCGCGCAACAGGGGCTGCGTGAGGAACTTTGCATGTTTATGCTTTCGACATATGGCATTATTTTCAAATTATAGGTGATTCTTTTCATTTTGTAGGTGCGGACTAAACACGCGTGTATGCGGTATTTCGCGCAACAGGGGCTGCGTGAGAAACTTTGCATGTTTATGCTTTCGACATATGGCATTATTTTCAAATTATAGGTGATTCTTTTCATTTTGTAGGTGCGGACTAAACACGCGTGTATGCGGTATTTCGCGCAACAGGGGCTGCGTGAGGAACTTTACATGTTTATGCTTTCGACATATGGCATTATTTTCAAATTATAGGTGATTCTTTTCGTTTTGTAGGTGCGGACTAAACACGCGTGTATGCGGTATTTCGCGCAACAGGGGCTGCGTGAGGAACTTTGCATGTTTATGCTTTCGACATATGGCATTATTTTCAAATGATAGGTGATTCTTTTTATTTTGTATGTGCGGACTAAACACGCGTGTATGCGGTATTTCGCGCAACAGGGGCTGCGTGAGGAACTTTGCATGTTTATGCTTTCGACATATGGCATTATTTTCAAATTGTAGGTGTACCTTTTTATGTTGTACGTGCGGACTAAACACGCGTGTATGCGGTATTTCGCGCAACAATGGCTGCTCGAGGAACTGTGCATATTTATGCTTTCGACTTATGGCATTAGTTTCAAATTATAGGTGATTCTTTTTATTTTGTACGTGCGGACTAAACACGCGTGTATGCGGTATTTCGCGCAACAGGGGCTGCGTGAGGAACTTTGCATGTTTATGCTTTCGACATATGGCATTATTTTCAAATGATAGGTGATTCTTTTTATTTTGTATGTGCGGACTAAACACGCGTGTATGCGGTATTTCGCGCAACAGGGGCTGCGTGAGGAACTTTGCATGTTTATGCTTTCGACATATGGCATTATTTTCAAATGATAGGTGATTCTTTTTATTGTGTAGGTGCGGGCTAAACACGCGTGTATGCGGTATTTCGCGTAATAGTGGCTACGTGAGGAACTTTGCATGTTTATGCTTTCGACATATGGCATTATTTTCAAATTATATGTGGTTCTTTTTATTTTGTATGTGCGGACTAAACACGCGTGTATGCGGTATTTCGCGCAACAGGGGCTGCGTGAGGAACTTTGCATGTTTATGCTTTCGACATATGGCATTATTTTCAAATGATAGGTGATTCTTTTTATTTTGTAGGTGCGGACTAAACACGCGTGTATGCGGTATTTCGCGCAACAGGGGCTGCGTGAGGAACTTTGCATGTTTATGCTTTCGACATATGGCATTATTTTCAAATGATAAGTGATTCTTTTTATTTTGTATGTGCGGACTAAACACGCGTGTATGCGGTATTTCGCGCAACAGGGGCTGCGTGAGGAACTTTGCATGTTTATGCTTTCGACATATGGCATTATTTTCAAATGATAGGTGATTCTTTTTATTTTGTATGTGCGGACTAAACACGCGTGTATGCGGTATTTCGCGCAACAGGGGCTGCGTGAGGAACTTTGCATGTTTGTGCTTTCGACATATGGCATTATTTTCAAATGATAGGTGATTCTTCTTATTTTGTATGTGCGGACTAAACACGCGTGTACGCGGTATTTCGCGCAACAGGGGCTGCGTGAGGAACTTTGCATGTTTATGCTTTCGACATATGGCATTATTTTCAAATGATAGGTGATTCTTTTTATTTTGTATGTGCGGACTAAACACGCGTGTATGCGGTATTTCGCGCAACAGGGGCTGCGTGAGGAACTTTGCATGTTTATGCTTTCGACATATGGCATTATTTTCAAATGATTGGTGATTCTTTTTATTTTGTATGTGCGGACTAAACACGCGTGTACGCGGTATTTCGCGCAACAGGGGCTGCGTGAGGAACTTTGCATGTTTATGCTTTCGACATATGGCATTATTTTCAAATGATAGGTGATTCTTTTTATTTTGTATGTGCGGACTAAACACGCGTGTATGCGGTATTTCGCGCAACAGGGGCTGCGTGAGGAACTTTGCATGTTTATGCTTTCGACATATGGCATTATTTTCAAATGATAGGTGATTCTTTTTATTGTGTAGGTGCGGACTAAACACGCGTGTATGCGGTATTTCGCGCAACAGGGGCTGCGTGAGGAACTTTGCATGTTTATGCTTTCGACATATGGCATTATTTTCAAATGATAGGTGATTCTTTTTATTTTGTATGTGCGGACTAAACACGCGTGTATGCGGTATTTCGCGCAACAGGGGCTGCGTGAGGAACTTTGCATGTTTATGCTTTCGACATATGGCATTATTTTCAAATGATAGGTGATTCTTTTTATTGTGTAGGTGCGGACTAAACACGCGTGTACGCGGTATTTCGCGCAACAGGGGCTGCGTGAGGAACTTTGCATGTTTATGCTTTCGACATATGGCATTATTTTCAAATGATAGGTGATTCTTTTTATTGTGTAGGTGCGGACTAAACACGCGTGTATGCGGTATTTCGCGCAACAGGGGCCGCGTGAGGAACTTTGCATGTTTATGCTTTCGACATATGGCATTATTTTCAAATGATAGGTGATTCTTTTTATTTTGTATGTGCGGACTAAACACGCGTGTATGCGGTATTTCGCGCAACAGGGGCTGCGTGAGGAACTTTGCATGTCTATGCTTTCGACATATGGCATTATTTTCAAATGATAGGTGATTCTTTTTATTTTGTATGTGCGGACTAAACACGCGTGTATGCGGTATTTCTCGCAACAGTAGCTGCCTGAGGAACTGTGCATGTTTACGCTTTCGATAATGGCATTACTTCACTTTGTTCTATCTGCAGAATGCTAGTCATTGTGGCAGACATATGGTGGCCCTGACAAGGGCCGTTCGTTTACTTCGTTCAGGTCTGCTGTTTCTTCTCCAGTGCACCATGAAGCTACTGAGGAATTTCTTAGCATGTCCACGGTCCATCTTCTAGTGTCCATAGTTCCCTACGGGAGCACATCGTTGGCATAAGACAATCCGCAGAGTGGGGCATAGTCACGCAGCTGGTGCCTGTGGGACGCCCTAGACAGCATTCAGGCATGAATGCAAAGGCAGTAATCCCATGAGAGTGGTGCACTTGATTACAGTATGCCACCAGAGGCCTTCTGCCTGGCCAACTCTGTTTGAAGAACTTGAACTGAAACTAAAACATAATCGTGAGTAGTGTGAAATTACTGAGAATTATAAGTAAAGAATGTCAATTACGGATCCGTCAGCTGAGCACGAGGACAATTGTGTGCCTGCTTTGGTTGGCCTAGTGAGGAGTAGCATAAGCAGGGGTATGCCAATTCTCCAATAGAACCCCAATATTTCTCTCTGTCCATACCCAATTCATATGTGGCATCTGACAGCTGTCAGATAGCCCTGGCCTTTCTGGTCAGCTACAGGTGTTCCACCTGGAAACAATAGAAAGAAATGCATTTATAGGCAACAAAAAGCTTCAAGTTTGCAGCTTTTAACATGCTGGATAGCATTTCACTCTCTGTAATTATCATTTGCAGGCCTTAGGTTTTGGCAATGTCATTTATAAAATCCTCTATAATTTTTTAAAATTAAACCATCCGATCACTCATTGTGGCATTTCTACGCTATCAAAGGCCATATAAGAAGAGAAGAATGTTGTTTGGTTGTTCAAATCGGATCGGGGCTTAAAACCTGAGGGGTATCATTCGACACCGCTGCTTCATTGCAGGGTTCTAAGCCTTAAATTATGACTGTATCACATGTTAAATCACTCACTGTGGCTTTTATAAGCTACCGAAGGCTATATGAGGACAGGAAAACGGTGTTTTGTTGTTGATATTGTATCAGAGATTAAAACCTGAGGGGTATCATTCGTAACTGCTGCATGACTGCAGGGTTTTGATCCCTAAATTCTAACTGTATCGCACGTTAAATCACTCACTGAAGCTATTTATAAGCTATCGAAGACTCTATGAGAACAGAAACTTTTTGGTTGTCCAAATTTGATCGTCACATCATTCAGCACTGTTGCCTGCAATTCTTCCAAAATTGAACTTATTTAACTCATTTCACCACGGCTGAAACAGGCCGCGAATGTTTCACTAAAAATTCGGGAGTACAAACACCAAGGAACTAAAGTTACTTACCTCCATGTGGTGTTTAGCATGAAACAAGAAGCACAACACACACACGTCCACCTACGACAGCGCGAAACCGACGACTGAGAACAATTGATGTCTTCATGCGCTGACCAGGGCACTACATTCATAGCCGCCGCCGCCGAGGCGTACGTACACAACGAATGATACCCCTCAGGCCTCAGGCACCCTCAGGAAATCCTGAGGGGTACGATTCGTTGTGTTCGTACGCCTCGGCAGCAGTGGCTTTGAATGCAATGCCCTGGTCAGCGCATGAAGTCATCAATTGTTCTCAGTCATAGCCTCCTATATGCTTATAGGAAGTATATAGGAGGCTATGTCTCAGTCGTCGGTTTCGCGCTGTCGTAGGTGGACGTGTGTGTGTGTTGTGCTTCTTGTTTCATGCTAATTACCACATGGAGGTAAGTAATTTTAGTTCCTTGATGTTTGTACTCCCCAATTTTTAGTGAAACATTCGCGCCCTGTTTTTAGCTGTGGTGAAATCAGTTAAATAAGTTCAATTTCGGAAGATTTACCGGCAACAGTGCCGAATAATACTCCGATCAAAACTGGGCAATCAAAAAACGTATATATGTTCCCATATAGTCTTCGATAGCTTATAAATAGCCTCAGTGAGTGATTTAACGTGTGATACAGTTAGAATTTAGGGCTCAAAGCCCTGCAGTCAAGCAGCAGTTACGAATGATACACCTCAAGTTTTAAGCGCCGACCAAATTTCAACAACCGAACGACGTTTTCATGTTCTCGTGCAGCTTTCGATAGCTTATACAAACCTCAGTGAATGACTTAACGTGTGATACAGTTAGAATTTAGGGCTCAGAACCCTGCAGTCAAGCAGCGGTTACGAATGATACCCCTCATGTTTTAAGCCCCGACCAAATCACAACAACCGAACGACGTTTTCCTGTTCTCGTGCAGCTTTCGATAGCTTATACAAGCCTCACTGAATGATTCAGCGTGTGATACAGTTAGAATTTTGGGGCTCAGAACCCTGCGGTCAATTAGCAGTTACGAATGATACCCCACAGGCTTTAACTGTGATACAATATCGACAACAGAACACCGTTTTCCTGTCCTCATATATAGCCTTCGATAGCTTATAAAAGCCACAGTGAGTGATGTAACATGTGATACAGTCAGAATTTAAGGCTCAGAAACCCGCAATCAAGCAGTGGTATCGAATGATACCGCTCAGGTTTTAAGCTCCGACCCGATTTGAACGACCAAACAACGTGTTCCTGTCCTCATATGGCCTTTGATAGCTTAGAAATGCCACAGTGGGTGATCAGACGGTTTACTTTTCGAAAATTGTAGAGTATTTTATAAATGACACTGCCAAAATTTAAGGCTTGCAAATGATGATTACGCAGAGTGAAATGCTATCCAGCATGTTAAAAGCTGCAAACTTGAAGCTTTTTGTTGCATAAATGCATTTCTTTCTATTGTTTCCAGGTGGAACGCCTGTAGCTGACCAGAAAGACCAGTACTGTCAGATGCGATATATGAATTCGGTATGGGATATAGAGAGAAGTATTGGGATTATATTGCAGAATTTGCATACCCCTGCTTATGCCAGTCCTCACTAGGCCAACCAAAGCAGGCACCCAATTGTCCTCGTGCTGAGCTGACGGATTTGTAACTGACACTCTTTACTTATAATTCTTAGTAATTTCACACTACTCACAATTATGTTTTACTTTCAGTTCAAGTTCTTCAAACTGAGCTGACCCAGCAGAAGGCCTCTGGTGGCATACTGTAATAATAATACTGTAATAATATGCATATGTGCATATGTATAATATATATATATATATATAATATGCATATGTAATAATACTGGAGAGGCGTGTTAGCTTAGCTCAATTGGTAGAGCCCTGGACCGGCGATCCAGAAGATGTGGGTTCGATCCCTACAGCTGGCTAACCTTTTCAGTGACTTTCATCTTTCATCGTTGTAATCAAGTGCGCCACTCCCATGGGATTATTGCATTGGCCTTTTGCATTCATTCATGAATGCTGTCCAGGGCATCCCGCAGGCACCAGCTGTGCGTGACGATGCCCCACAGATTCTCTTATGCCAAAAGCGTGCTGCCGTAGGGAGCTATGGACACTAGAAGATGGACTGTGGACATGCTAAGTAATTCCTCAGTAGCTTCATGGTGCACTGGAGAAGAAACAGCAGACCTGTACGAAGTAAACAAACGACCGTTATCTGGGCCACCATATGTCTGCCACAATGGCTAGCGTTCTGCTGATAGAACAAACTCTGATGGTGATCGTAGAAGGGTAGAAATCCAGCGAACCGGTAGAGATGTAGGAAGGGAGTTGCCTCAGGACAGAAGCCGCCGATATTTCGAACAGAGACTGTTCTTCTTCTGGGCACCGTCCTCATCATTGGCATGGTATTTAAAGGGTTAGGTGTGACGCGTTTAAAGGTTTATGCGAATTGTGGGTCAACAGCCCGGAGGGAAGAAAGGGTCCGTACGGGCTTCTACGGCCGGAGTGAATGGCTGCTTTGTTAGAGTGTGGAGGGGATTATGTGAACGTAGTGATCTAGGCTACAGACCGGTTACAGAAAAATGGAAGGTTCACGAACACATGGACGAAACGGGACAACAGGCAAGAATTGGCAAGTACAGCGAAAGATAAGGAGGTTAGTGGTTACGTGGGGAAAATTCCAGAACGAGCAAAGGATTTTTTTTAAATATATATTTGTAATACAAAGTTGTGGCATGCAATAAAGAGAGCAGAAAGGTGGCCATGCAGAACATAACAGATGGTAATGAAGGTAGAAGGGAAAAGCATATTTTATTTGTGAAGTGTTTCTAGGGTACCTTGTGATTTGTTGATACCGGACGGGTGAAGAGCGTTGAACTTGTATATGAGATAAGACTCCCTATCACGTCTGTCACGTGTGGATCTAAACCCGGTTTCTAGAATATATAGTTTAATGTTGTCAAAATTGTGACCAGGAACGTTAAAGTGTTCGGCGACTGCTTTGGGGAGTTTGTTGGACGTGTCGGTTCTGTGTCCGGTAAGGCGGTTGTTCATTTGTTGGCCGGTTTCACCAATGTATTGTATAGAGCAGTCACCGCATTCAATGCAGTATATGACATTGGAGCTTGTGCATGTGAATGCGTGGTTAACGGGGAGGGTGTAATTGCTCGCAGTGCTTTTGATGGAGTTAGCGTGTTGAACGTGCTTGCATGTTTTGCAGCGCGGGAGGTTGCAGGATCGTATTCCCGTGTACGGGGCGCTCGTTTTGCTGATTTTGGCATTGACCAAGGAGTCTGCCAGGTTTTTTTGCGCGTCGGTATGTCACCTGTATGGAATTTGTGAATATATTGCTAAGCCGGTCACTGCTTTGGAGGAGGGGCTCGTGCTTCTGTAGAATGGCTTTGATGTTTGGAAGTGCGTTGGAATATCTTGTGATGAAGCTTATTTGGCACGCGTCGGGATTTTTTCGGATTTCCAGAACCTCGTTTCGATCGAGTGTGAGTGCCTTGCGACGGAATTCGGTTAGGAGCGAGTCTGGATAGTCCCTTTGGGCAAGTGTACCGCAGAGTTCGTCAAGCTTCTCAGCGTAATCTGTGTCGTTTGAACAAATTCTGCGTAGTCTTACACTCTACCCATTAGGAATTCCAACCTTACAGTGACGCGGGTGGTGACTCTTGAAGTGAAGGTATTGTTGTTTGTCAGTTGGCTTTTTGTACAGGGTTGTGATGAGGTGAAACCGGCCAACAAATGAACAACCGCCTTACCGGACACAGAACCGACACGTCCAACAAACTCCCCAAAGCAGTCGCCGAACACTTTAACGTTCCTGGTCACAATTTTGACAACATTAAACTATATATTCTAGAAACCGGGTTTAGATCCACACGTGACAGACGTGATAGGGAGTCTTATCTCATATACAAGTTCAACGCTCTTCACCCGTCCGGTATCAACAAACCACAAGGTACCCTAGAAACACTTCACAAATAAAATATGCTTTTCCCTTCTACCTTCATTATCATCTGTTATGTTTTGCATGGCTACCTTTCTGCTCTCTTTATTGCATGTCACAACTTTGTATTACAAATATATATTTAAAAAAAATCCTTTGCTCGTTCTGGAATTTTCCCCACGTAACCACTAACCTCCTTATCTTTCGCTGTACTTGCCAATTCTTGCCTGTTGTCCCATTTCGTCCACGTGTTCGCGAACCTTCCATTTTTCTGTAACCGGTCTGTAGCCTAGATCACTACGTTCACATAATCCCCTCCACACTCTAACAAAGCAGCCATTCAGTCTGGCTGTAGAAACCCGTACGGACCCTTTCTTCCCTCCGGGCTGTTGACCCACAATTCGCATGAACCTTTAAACACGTCACACCTAACCCTTTAAATACCATGCCAATGATGAGGACGGTGCCCAGAAGAAGAACAGTCTCTGTTCGAAATATCGGCGGCTTCTGTCCTGAGGCAACTCCCTTCCTTCCCTGATGGTGATAGATCACTGAACTAACCCTAACTCAAGCACGATGGCTAAAACAGTGCTGATAGAAAGCAATCATTGCAGTTGCAAATGCGATACATTTAGCTAAGCACTGTATTTTTGATGACAGTAATACTTAGAGTTGAAGGAGTCATGTTCTGCCACTTTTTGGATGGTCAAAGTATGCACCACAGAACATATTGCTAAGGTGAACAGTATGTGGAACAGACTATAACTCCTGTTATTCATTCGCACAGAAAATATGAAGCAGAAAATGTCGAGGTTGTTGCAAGAGACCTGTACTATGTCTGTTCTATGTCTTTTGCAAAAGCTATCACCGTTTCTCGACAAAAATGACGTGGAGAATGTTCTGGACGCCTCCTTTTTTCCCTTTGTCTCCATACTGTAAAGCTAGTTCTTTTTGTGTAGTCCAATAATACGAGAATTTGAAAAAAGGTATTTGGGTGTACTTGACATAATCGTGTGCTAGCCTATATCATCGAACCCCCGTGGCACTGAGTACAACACTTTACAAGACAGTATATTTGGGTCCGAAGAACTCCATTGGAGCCACAGGGCACATTGACTTTAGACTACATCATGGAGGGCCACAAGGAAAAGAAACGACTGTAGTTACCATAAAACTTTGGTATATCATACATAACATTGTACACAAAAACAGGACCGACATAGTTATTGTGGAGCCGGATAGTGTGCACAATTCATTACTGAAAAACACAAAAAAAAATAATGGGCTTACTAGGCTAACGCCAATAAATGGGCGGCCTTTCAAATAGAGTGCTGAAAGTATGAAAAACTATTCGACCTTCACAAAGGCTTAGGAGAATGTTCAGGAGCACTTCAAATTATCCATTTACTTACTGTATTGTTGCCTTAGCTCACAGAGAGAGCTCAAAGAGAAAGAGCTAGCTGGCATATTCACAGTGGGTTATGGCTTCGGGTTTGCTATGTTGTGTTTAATGAGAAGTGCAGAAATTTGGGCCAGTTGGTACATAACTGTAAAAAGGAATAAGAGCATACAGACGGGACAACGGAGAGACAGAGCTGCTTACAACTAAACTATAATGATAGGAAACCCGACCCAGTCATGTGCGCAGGTGCATTGCTATCTCACCATGTCAAAACATCGAGTGCAGTGCTAGACAAATGTTAGAGAACACGCTCCGGAGCATTCCTTCCTCAGAGTGGCAGCGAATGGGACCGTACAGACTTAGACATGTGCGTATAGGTAGCCCAGTCACCTGTATGCAAGTCCGTACGATACATTCGGTGCCAGCTTGTCACTCGGAGGGAGGAGTGCGCCAGAGCATGTTCCATAAGCTTTTGTCCAAAACTTTACAAGTATAAAACTGATTAGCAATGTAGAGGGGGCTAGTTCGTATAACATCTTAGACTATGGAGCTACGGCAGACAAGGACAACACACCACTCCACAATCAAATGGTTTATTTCTGGAAAAAGAGAAAAGAAAGGTTGAACGCAGGGATTGGGGGTTTTGAGACGATCTGATTAAAAAGGAACTTTACACCTAGTGGTGATCTTTTCCTGCTGTCCTTGTCTGCCATAGCTCCGTAGTCAAGAAGTCTGTACAAGTATGTCAGACAAAACCCTCAAAATGACATTTTTATGCATGTGCAAACAAAACCACCGTAGCGATAAGGGGTGACATAAGTGAAAAAAAATCCTATGTTTTGAATAAAAATTCAAGTTCCTTATCCATCAGACAAATAGAAGCTTCAGTAATACAACTGGAAGAGCCACTTCTTATTTCAGCCAATGGTGGCTGTATTCCTCGATGTGAAACGGGCGTATGATACCGTCAGTCGCATTTTCATCCTATACATGCTTACTTGTGCTTCTTTGCCATTAAGGGCCATGCGTTGGATCACGGATTTCCTTCGCGATAGGTCCTTGTTTATCCGCACAGCTGAGGGAGATACTGCGCCTGTTCCATCAGACTACGGTGTGCCACAGGGAAGTGTGCTTAGCCCGCTTCTCTTCAACGTAGTTATGGCCGGTCTTAGGACTGCATAGGGAGGAAAGTATATTTCTCTCTTTATGCTGACGACATCTGCATCTGGACTACCGGAAAATCTCGCCCCGCCATTCAGCGGCGACTGCAGTCAACCCTAAACTCCATACACCAATACCTGTTGACGGCAGGCTTAGATATCTCGTGGGAGAAGACAGACGTCATCGCCTTCACGCGAAGGAACATGCTTCCATATCGTCTTTCTGTGGCTGGACAGCAGCTCCAGTACTCCACCTCATGTAAGTTCTTAGGTGTAACGCTGGACTCCCGACTCTCGTGGAGAAGACATATAGCGGGCCTAGAGGCGAAACTCTCCAAAGGGATCGCCCTAATGCGACACATTGCTGGCCTTAGGTGGGGCTGCGGTGCGCGATCTCTTTTGGCCATTCATCGAGCCTTGGTGCGTGGTCCGCTCCTATACAGCCTTCCAGTATTACACGGGATTTCGCCATCCTCCGAGTCCAAGCTTCAGTGTCTTTTGGCACGTAGCCTTCGTGTGTGCCTGGGCGTGCCAAGAACAACGGATACTTGTTTAGTCATGGCAGAAGCGAGAGAGACTCCGCTTGCTATCCAGCGCTTTAATGAGACGAGCCGTCACTGTCTCCGTTTGTTGGCTCATCACCGGCACCACCCTTTACTGCTGAAGCTTTCCCGTCGCAGGAATAACAAGTTCAGGCCCTGCATTCAACAGCTAAAGCCTCACCTGCCACGTTTTCAAGTTGAACCCCAGGCGCGTTCAACTCCACCTTGGACCCTCCCTCTGCCATCTGCTTCACTATCCGTTCCCGGGCTGCAGAGAAAGGATGATGTCGCTGCAGGTGTGTCCAAGGCGCTCACTCTGGATATGATGAGCGAGCTGTATGCAGGCTTTACTCCTGTTTTTACCGATGGCTCGTCCACAAAATCCAGCTCTGCATGCGCCTATATTATTCCGTCCGAAGACATAACTGGTATCTTCCGTCTCTCGCATCTGACGTCGTCAACATGTGCTGAGCTACATGCTTTGCTCTTTGCCATGCGCAAGATCCTGCAGTGTTCATCTAAGCCATGGGTCTTCTACACAGACTCGAAAGCTGCTATCCAATGCCTCGCAACAATGGGCATTCGAGGTCCTCTCGCGTCCATTGTTGCTGACGTGCTTGAAACTTACAAGGAGCTGCTAGACCTGGGCCACTGCGTAGTATTAGTGGGTACAGCTTGGGACAAAAGTTCACGGAACACGGCAGTGACGTATTTCTTCATCGGGACCTCCCCCTTCTAGATATTACGAAGACATCGAATAAGAAACAGGTGACCGGATATTCTGCCCGTCCCTCAGTTTGTGTATCCACTCCTGTTTGCCGCTAGGGTGTCACCCAAATAGAATAATGTGACACTCCGGTGTTCCGTAAACTTTTGTCCCAAGCTGTACCTGGTCATGTCGGCGTACCCGGCAATGAAGAGGCCGACCGGGCGGCCCTGCGGGGTCATCATATAGCTTCAGCCCACTCTATCATCTTGTCCAAAGGTGATCGTCAAGCCCTCGTCCGTGCTCTCTCTGCAGACAAGACAAGATCACAGTGGCTGCATGACATTACACCCTACTCTCTGCTCCACGCAGTGGATCCTTCTCTTTCACTGTCGCTTCCTCATCGCCTTCCGCGACACTACGCATCCCTGCTTCACCGCATGCGGCTGAATGTTGCATTTACACCAGTTATGAGGCAGCGTCTTGGCCGTGCGCCCTCGGACCTTTGTGCAGCATGCAGTGTGCGTGCAGACCTGCACCACCTACTTATGGACTGCCCGGACTACCAGCGGGAGCGTGCGATATTGCAGCACGAACTGCATGCGATCGATCATCGCCCCTTTACCATAGGCAAGGTGCTGGGCCCATGGTCCAGTCCAGCTCATACACGCCAAGGTCTGCGTCACCTCTGGGACTTCTTGTCATCAACAGGCCTCTCCACCCTGCTTTGATTACCGGACCCCTTATCATATCCATCATCATCTCTCATCACGTACAAGTGGCACTGGGGCAGCGCCCAGCCTGCTGGCCGGCATCAGCCCCATCTCATCATCGTATCTCTATTTGTGTGTGTGTGTTATTTCAGCCACTTCGACTACCTCTTTCGAACTGACAGTTTGCTTTTCTTTTTGGCTGAGTTCTTTCAAAAGCCGGGTTTTAATGTCACTATTTGATTTAGTGTAAGAATTAGAATGAACAGAAGATCGACTCAATCCTCGCATTAGCTACGGTGTGCTAGTGTACCATACCGCACGCGAATACCAGGTTGTCGTGTCCGTAATTTTGTGAAGTTCAAGAGCCACAAGAACTGCTCGCATGCAGTGTATTCTACCTAACATGGACAGCGCAGGAGCAGTACGTTCTCCTAATTCGTCTTTAAATTTTTCCAGAGGGTGGCTTATTCGTTCCCTTTGGTGGCCAAGATGCCGCGTGTTTGAGATCCCTGTAGATATGACAATCGTTTTCGAAACTAAACAACAAGGATCAGAAACGTAACGCTGTCCTATATCTGCGCAAAAGCACCATAGCCCATGTACAAAGCAGGTCTTCCAGAGACATGAGCGGGTTTTTCCGAGGATCCACCATCGTGGGAAAACAGACACAAGTGCAGGTCATAAATGTGAATCATGTGTCGCCCCCATGATTTTTCTGGAATTTCTTTGAGAGATGTTCAAAATTCTGTTTGCAGTTCATTGATCGAGTTTATATACGTATATCCAACACCGCGGGTCCCGTGATTTCTGTTCTGTTCTTTTTTTTTTTATGATTCATTTGCTACAGCAATTCACATATAACATCGACTTAGTTAAACTATACTTTATGTAGTAATTGTTAATTTTAATGCTTTTCAAGTCTTAGGGCTCCTCTTTGTTCGGTTTTTCGATAGTTCTGTCTTCCGACTTTCCAGCTTTCTGATAGTTCGGTCTCATGATTTTCGGCCTTATGATTGCCACTGCTCTTGGAACCTGGATCCCGACCGCCTCGAAATACCCTCATCTCGTGATCACTTCTCCTTCCAACTGGTTACGAAAAGGATATATAGATTAAGGACAAAGGAAGAGAGGCAGATAAAAGTGACAAAAACATAAAAAAGGAGACAAATTGTCTTCGATCAAGGATACTTTATTGATACTTAGGTCACAAAATGAACAGGATGATCGGGTATGTTTAAGGCAAAGCGTGCAACACAGTCCCCAAAGAAAATGACAAAAATATCTCACCGAGAGGATAGAGAGTTAGCAAGCGAGCCGGTGGTATAGATCCATAACTTAAAAACCCGAGGCTGAGGGACAAAAAACGACAAACACAGACAAGCTTGGCTGTGTTTGTCTTTTTTTTTTGTGTCCCCCCAGTCTCGGGTTTTTAAGTTATGGATCTGTACAAGGTAATTGAACCTCTGTATGCAATAAGCAATCCATGCATGTAACGCAATCCCCTTTCGTGTATTTTTTGTTGCAATGACATCCAGATACCAGCATGTACCTGCCATAGAAAATTTAGGACCGTATTGCAATGTATTGGCCTGTTACAGGAGGTACGAAACGAGAAATGTATGTGCGTCAATGGGGATGGGCAGTCAGATCCTGCCCCTTTTCTACACACGTATACAAATGATTGCTTAAATTTTGGTATACGATGCGGAATGAACTGCGACTTCCACTGGAAAGACACGTTCTTCCTAACTAACACGACTGTGTCGGCAGTGATACTGAGCGTTGTAATTGAAAAAAAGAAAAAAAACGTGAGTACTAAGCTAATAAGTCATATTATGCTGGTCACCTACGACGTTATTTTCAAGATTGTGCTCGACCCAGACAGCTCTGCAACCGCACAGGTGACTTCACCCTACCTGGTTCTTCAGTAATCAAAGTACGTCTTGTGAAAGCTGCTTGTATTTGCGCGATAACCCTGTGTGCATGCGGTCTTACATTGAAAAATGATATACAGTCAACCCTCGATTTATGAACCTTCGATATATGAATTCCCTCGTTTTATGAACACGAGCGCGAGGAACCAAACTTTTTGCATTCATTTTTCCCTCGTTTTATGAACCTCGATATTCGAATAATGAACGGAATTTCTGGGAACCAACTAGGAGTTACCCAGCGTTTTTGCCCTCAATTTATGAACGGATCGTTCCGAGGTCAACAGAAACCGTCAAAGGGATAATTCCGTGGTCTTATGAATGACGCCTGAACGGACAAAACGTTTTCCAGGTATTGCACCCTCGGTTCTTAACCCCTCGAAATCGGCACAACAAACGGGTTTTCCGGGGTCGCACAAGGTGCGACCAAGTGTTCCTGACCTCAGTTGATGAATAAGGTGGTCGCTGTCACCCGGAGATTAATAAACCGAGGTTAAAAATCCCGGAGGAAATCCGAGACCAGTCCAGTGCGAATGTGGTGACATCTCTTCTTTCCAAGATTGACACAGCGGAAGGCATGGTCTAAAGCAAAATTAAACAATTTAGTATTGCATAATAAACAGAGTGTGAATGCGCTAACGTCTGTTCTTTGTGAGATTGATACAGCAGAGGGCATGATCAAAAGCAAAATTACACAATATATGGCATTATAAACACAATCCCAACTCGGAAATACTGTTCCATTTGCTCGATAGTACTCAGTTAACTGCATTTTCGATTTATGAATCCCTCGATTTATGAACGATTTTTCGGGGAACCGAGGGTGTTCATAAATCGAGGGTTGACTGTATCATCCTCACGGACAATTTCTGCTAAGTCACAGACCCAAAAAACACAAACATATATGTTGGAAGGGAGTTGCCTCAGGACAGAAGCCGCCGATATTTCGAACAGAGACTGTTCTTCTTCTGGGCAACCTCCTCATCATTGGCATGGTATTTAAAGGGTTAGGTGTGACGTGTTTAAAGGTTCATGCGAATTGTGGGTCAACAGCCCGGAGGGAAGAAAGGGTTCGTAAGGGCTTCTACGCCCGGAGTGAATGGCTGCTTTGTTAGAGTGTGGAGGGAATTATGTGAACGTAGTGATCTAGGCTACAGACGGGTTACAGAAAAATGGAAGGTTCACGAACACGCGGACGAAACGGCACAACAGGCAAGAATTGGCAAGTATAGCGAAAGATAAGGAGGTTAGTGGTTACGTAGGGAAACATATATGTTATATGTTATAACATATATGTATATATATATATATATATATATAGGTACTAACAAAATATGAGGCAGACAACGAAGATGTAGGAAGTAAAAAAAAAGGGGGGTTATTTATTTACTAGTGGAAAGTTAAGGGGGAAGTCAACGTTGCGGCGGAAGCTCCGCCTTCGTCAGGACTGAAGAATGACAAATGACACTTGGAGTTTTATACAGTGCTACAATGACGTCACAATCGGGGGGTCCCGCCACCTGGCGGCCGTCAGCAGGTCAAGTACAAGGAAGTGGTTGAGTCATGTCCGGTGAAGAGGTCATAGTCCGGGAGGTGGGATGGAATCCAAGGGCTGTGGACTGTTGTTCTGCAAAGAAAAGGGGAACAAGCAGCAGTACACTATCTAAGCAGATAAGTTTCTTATTGTTGACAGTACACCGGGGTCCTCGTTTATGATAGATTGGAATTTGTAGATAAGGTAAGATTCGCGCTGTTCTCGGCACCGGTAGGAACTGAAGTTTGTTTGAAGAAGGAAAATTGAAACATCGTTAATTGAATGCCCTGGCTGGCTAAAATGGCGTGAAACTGGAAGATTCGGTTTTTTCGTCACGTCCGATCGGTGATTGTTAAATCTGATTCTGAATGCGGTTTTTGTCTGGCCCACGTACTGTGCTTGGCATGCGTTACATTGAAGGAGATAGATAACGTTGGACGGATTACAGTCTAGGTTTGCTCTAATTGTCACTCTGAAGTGAGAACTAGTACTTTCGGCTCTGGTGGTGTTTTGCATTGATTTGCATATTTGACATCTGCGGCCTTCACATGGGTGACAACCCATTGGTGAATCATTTGGTTCGTTGATTTTAGAATGAACTAAGCTATGTAGCAGATTGCGTGCGCGCCTGTAGGTGACACGAGGTGCCTGCGGAAAAATTTCCTTTGTGAGCTCGGATTGCTGAAGTATGCTATAGTGTCGATTCAGTATACCCTTAATGTTTGGGATATTTCCAGCAAATGTTACGATCAGGTTGATAGCGTCCTCTTTTGTGCTATTTTTTCGCGGACCGAATAGTGACGGGCGCTCTATTTTTCGGGCCCTGTTGAGAGCGTCTTTCACAAGGTTCGGTGGAAAATGGCGGTCAACGAATGTTTGTTGCAACTGATTTAGATTCCTGTCAAGATCGTCATCGTTCGAGCAGATTTTCCTGTACCGAAGGGCTTGGCTGTAAGGGATGGCAAGCTTTGTATGCCGTATGCGGACGACGACGACGACGTTGAACTGATCTGACGTGTTCTCTGCTGCTCCTCACGAAATTCCTTTTTGCCTTTCTTTCGGCTTCTCAGTTTTCGGATATTGGCGGAGCATTTCGCCGTCTCCCCCGTACCAATGGAGGGGGGCGGAGGAAAACGCCGGACCATTGGTCATCCTGCCGGAGACGAGGATCCGCAACGACCCAGGCCGGCGAGAAGTCGGTCGCCAGTGGGAAGGAAGACAAGCGAAGATGCTGTGTCTGTCTCACCGAGTACTTCACGAACCGAGCTTCTTACTGACCTCGGCTCCATGAGCGCGGCATTCCACGAGCAGGACGACATTCACCAGCGTATGGAGGTTCAGTCTTCTGACCCAAGTCCAGTGGATGACTGCAAAGTGCCTCAGGATGGGTTTCAAATAGTACGGTATAAGAAGAGCCGTGCCGACGGCATCCCGGTCGTTTTTCGCTGCGAGAACCCTCTGGCCTCTTTCTGGGATGTGGACCCTAACCCCGTCGCGCGCGACATCCTGTCGGCAACACAAGAGACGGTGCTCCGTCACCGCATCAATAAACAGGGTACCCTCATTGTGCATGTGTCATCTGACGAATCTGCGCGCCGTCTCGTGGCCCTCCGGTCACTTGCTGGAGTCGACGTTCTCCCATACATTCCTCAATCATACCTTCGCACCACGGGTAGAATAGTTGATGTTCCACGCCAGTACAGCGATGCACAGCTCCTTGGTTTCTTCCGCGCCAGCGGCGTTATTGAGGTGAAGAGAGAGGTGGCCTATTCCCGCGAGAGCGACGGCTCGGCCAACGTTATCGTTAAGTCAAGTGTTCTTCTCACTTTTGAGCCTGGCCGCGTGCTCCCTGCCAAGCTACAACTTGGCTTCGCTTACTATCCAGTCTCGGAGTATATTGACCCCCCGGTTCAGTGCTTTAACTGCCAGAAATACGGACATTATGCCAGGAATTGCCGAGGCTCCCAGCGATGTAAAGTGTGTTCGGGACCGCATGATTTCAAACAATGTCTGGCCCGACGAGAGCCGAAGTGCGCCAACTGTGGTGGACAGCATACCGCGACTTACCGTGCTTGTAGAGTTGCCAAGGCCGCAGTCGCTGCGAACCGACGACGTGTCCTGAGTGCAGCAACCTTGCCTTCGCGGCGTCCTCCCACTGGAGAAGCCCACTTCCCACGGCTTCCGTGTAGCGCCGAGCAGCCGACGCACCGTCCCTCGAGACCGTTAAAGACCTTTGCTTCTGCTGTCAAGACTCAAGAGCCAGCTGGAAAACCGGCGCCTCAAGACAGCCTCCCGCGATCACCTAAGGCGTGCCGAGCTCGACCTGAGAAAGAGGATCCCTCCTTTGGCGCAATAATCGCTATGATGTTCACTGCACTGCGCGCCATTGTCCAACAAATACCTGCTTCGGGAGATCTACCGGCTGTTCAAGCAGTACTAGCACTTGAGCCTCTTCTGAGTCATCTTCCCTCTCCACCTGTGAATGGCTAATCACCCGCCACTTCCTCCAACAGCCCCTTATCGCCACACGACTATTTTTCAATGGAATGCTCGAAGTCTCCAGTCGAAGACGCCTGATTTTCGCCAGTTCACATGGCGGCACAAATTCCCCTTGCTCTGCGTCTCCGAATGCGGTATCACAGAAGATTTTCGGCTCTCGAATTACCTTACCTTCCTTTCTGAACCCCGAGGACGAACAAGTCGTGTCGCGCTTTTCGTCCGGTCTGACATCCCCGTAGTCCGCCGGACAGTGCGCACGCAGGGGACTGGTGACTACGTGGCCTGCTCCGTTCGTCTAGGCTCCCTTGACCTCACGGTTGTCTCCCTTTACTTGCCCCCTGGTGTTCCCAACGACATTGCTGAATTGGACACACTTATTGCCAGCCTCCCGTCGCCGCTTGTGCTTTGTGGCGATTTCAACGCGCATAATGCCGTCTGGGGTAGCACACGCACCGACGCAAGAGGACAGCGCCTTGCGGACCTCTTCGCCGACAGAGCTCTAAGTATATTAAACGACGGTTCCCCAACAGTTCTTCAAGCCACATACCTCTCCTCATGTCTTGATCTTACCGCTGTGTCAACATCAGTGGCTCGTCTTTTCACATGGGGAGTAGATGCCGACACCCTTGGAAGCGATCATTTGCCCGTACTTATTGGCATCCGACGATCGCGTCAGCCGGCTACATCACGTTCCGTCAAGCGAACCAACTGGCAGCTCTATCAGGCCACACTGGAGTCAGCTTCGTCAAACAATGCACTGGGAAACCAGCAGGATTTTGCTCGTACTGTAGCAGGTGCTGCGCAGGCTGCTACTAACTGCTCCCGTGTCCCGGTGTGCTTCTCTGCCGTCGATGCTAAGTACGAGCGGCTTCGTGCTCTTCGTCGTCGCGCGGAACGCCGTGCCCGACGCACTGGTCACGCTCCTGACCGCCTCGAAGCCCGACGCGTTCAGAAAGTTATTGGGCGTCATCTGCGTCAGCTTGCGCGGGACCATTGGTGCAGGTTCACGTCCTCTTTATCCCCTCGTACACCACTCTCTCGGATATGGGGAGTACTACGAGGCCTCTCCTCCCCTGTATCTCAGCGGAATCCGTTCCGCTCCCTGTCCCTTTGTACATCACAGCCTGAACTACAAATTGCCGAAGATTTTTGCGCAAGACTTACCACCAGCACCCCTAGCTCAGTAATGCCTGCAGTCCCAGTCCACGCGCCAAGTCATCCTGTCCTGGACACGCTCTTCACCCTCTCTGAACTCGAAACTGCACTTGCAGCCGCTCCCCTGCACACCTCACCTGGCGCAGATCAGGTTACCTATAAGGCCCTTTGGCACCTTCCCCTATCGGGCCGCTTGCACCTCCTGCGGCTTCTCAATGAGAGTTGGTGTACCGGACAAGTCCCAGAAAATTGGAAGACGGCCATGGTGGTTCCTATACTCAAACCGGGCCAATCGCCGCATCACATTGACTCTTTTCGTCCCATTGCCCTCACCAGCTGTATAGGGAAGACACTTGAACGCATGATTTTCACACGTCTCAGCTGGTTCCTTGAGACTGCTGAGTATTTCCCGGAAGTGATGGCGGGATTCCGCCCGGGCCGATCAGCGCTGGACTGTGTCATCAACCTAGTCAGTCAGGTACAACAAGCCAAAGCAGAGGGATTATTGACTGCCGCTGTGTTCCTCGACGTAAAGAAAGCCTACGACAGTGTTTACCATGCTGCCATCCTTGACGCTCTTACTGCGGCTCAAGTTGGCGGCTGCCCCCTGCGATGGATACAAGACTTCTTATCAGGCCGTTATCTCTTCGTGCGCACCGCTGGCGGTGACACCACCAAGCACCACGTGACCCGTGGGGTCCCGCAGGGCAGTGTCCTTAGCCCCCTCCTCTTTAACCTTATCATGGCTTCCCTTACCCCGTTGATCCCTGCTCATACATCCATCACAATATACGCCGACGACATCTGCATCTGGACTTCTGCAACCCGTCGAGACACGATCCAGCGCCGACTGCAAAGCTCTCTACATGTGATTACCACCTATCTTGCCTCCCGTGGCCTAACAGTGTCGCCGGCGAAGACTGTTGCAATGGCGTTCTCGCGCAAGTGCTTCCGCAGGTATCCGCTCTACCTTGACGGCTCCCCTCTGACTTTCGCCACTTCATGCCGATACCTAGGTGTTATACTTGATCGCGACCTAACTTGGTCCCGCCATGTGAAGATGATTACCACAAAGGCGACTGCCTCAGTTCACGTCCTCAGACGTATCGCTGGTGCGTCCTGGGGCCCGTCCTGCTCTGATCTTCATCGCGTCCATCAGGCCCTCGTGTTGGGGACACTACGCTACAGCCTCCCTATCTTGCATGCCCTCAGCCAAACACAGGAGCGCGAGCTCCTTAACATCCAAGCCCGCAGCCTTCGCATTTGTCTGGGAGTACCACGAACATCAGAGACTTACGGCACGCTTGCTGAAGCACGGGAGACTCCTGTCCCTCTTCTGCGGGATGCTGATACACTTCGAGTATATTCTCGCTATCTAACCAGTCACCCTCACCACTATCTTTGCCATATTGACGACGAATGCCCTGACTCAGCTTTCGGCAAGACCATCGACCGCCTGAAGGATCATCTTCCTCCCTCCCCAACCACTCCCACATATGCGCCAGCAATGTGGACCCTTGCGCGTCCTGATACCTGCTCCACCATCCCTGGTCTTCAGCGCAAGCGTGACACTCCCGCACCTGTAGCCCTCCAACTCGCTCTCCATTGTTTGCATTCCACGTATCAGAATCATCGCCAGGTATACACGGACGGCTCAGTCACGGCAGACAGCTCGGGTGCTGCATTTTATATCCCTGATAGTGACTTTCAGCAAGCCGTTGTCCTCCCATACCCAATGTCTTCTATGGAAGCGGAACTCCTCGGCATCCTCTCTGCTCTACAGCACCTGCTCGGTCTGCCGGCTGCACAGTGGGTTGTTCTGACTGACAGCAAGGCTTCACTGGATTTGCTGCTCTCGTTTCGCCCCAGCACCATATGCACTCTCCACACGCTCATACTACAAGCTCTGACACAACTTGCGGTAACTGGCCATTCTGTGACGCTTCAATGGATCCCGGGACACGTAGGCCTTCTGGGTAACACCCGCGCAGACACAATAGCAAGAGACGCAACATCTAACAGAGCTCTTCCTGCCACCCCTCTGCCCCTAACGATCTCTGTCTGCTCCCTGCACATTCGTCGGTGGCGTTATGTCCGCACCCGGCAGTTCCGAGCGGACTCTACCTCATATCTTCATTTCGTACGCCTCATTGACCCCATGCAGGACTTCACTATTGCCTGCCGCTGCAATAGAGCTGAAGAATCACTCCTCCACCGCCTTCGAATGAATGTTGCACGGACACCCTCACTCCTGCATAAAATGCGCCAGACGAACTCCCCCGATTGCACAACTTGTTATGTGGAAGCCGACATCGAGCACTACCTCCTATCCTGTAACTGGTACCTCCCAGAAAGACTCGTCCTCCAACGCCACTTGCGACAACTTGGCTACCCTAACGTCTCTTTGGCCACCCTGCTCGGCCCGGTCCTGCACAACCAGGAGGCAGTTACGACTGCCCTCTTGAGCTTTCTCCGTGCAACCGGTCTCTCGACCAGCCTCTAAGGCCCTTCTGTGTATCTGTCTGTGTGTATGTGTGTGTGTATTCCGTTTTCTTTCCTTTTTTTCGTTTCTTTCTTTTTTTCGTTTCTTTCCTTTTTTTTCCTTTTTTCGTTTTCTTTCCTCTTTTTCGTTTCTTTCCCTTTTCTTTTCGTTTCTTTCTTTTTTTTTTCTTTTCTTTCTTTTTTTTCGTTTTCTCTCTATTTTTTCGTTTTCTTTCCTCTATTTCGTTTTCTCCCTTTTTTTCGCTTTCTTTCTTTCGTTTTTTTTTCGTTTTCTTTCTTGCCGCCTTCTTTCCTTTTTTCGTTTTCTTCCTATCTTTTCGTCCCCTTTCCTTTTCCGTTCCTCTTTACGAAAGGAATAGCAAGTCGGCCTTTGCCTGACTAACCTTTCCTTGTTTTTTTTTCTCAATAAACATATCCCCCCCCCCCGTGAGTGACAGCTATGAAAGGACAACCACTGTTGGGAGTCCCAGAGTCCCAGAGTCCCAATTTATCCCAGAACCCAACCGCGACAGAGCTCTCGATATGTACATAAAAGCTGTCCAGAAAGATATCATTACCGCATACAACGCGTCTTCTAGCCGCAGTCCCAAGTTAAATTTGACCCCACTAGAACAACAGAGTCTTTCTGAACTCAAGCATTGTAAGGAAATTGTTATCAAAAGAGCAGATAAGGGTGGCGCAATTGTTGTAATGAATAGGCAAGATTATATTAACGAGGGTCTGCGACAATTGAGTTGCACTTCATTTTATGAAAATCTGGACGCCGACCCCACGGAACGAATTGTTGCGAGCATCACGAAAGAACTAAAAGCCCTAAAAAGTAAGAAAGAGATCGACGCGACGCTCTACGAATACCTTCTTCCCCGAAATTCCACACCGGGCAGGTTCTACATGTTGCCAAAGATTCATAAAGAAGGAAACCCTGGCAGGCCAATTGTGTCTTGCAATTGTACAGCCACAGAAAAGATATCCAGCTTTGTAGATCACGTCCTCAAGGACATACCCCCACAACTACCGTCCTACATCAAGGACACTAACCATTTCCTTCAAATACTAAATCAGTGCCAGCCCCCCACATCAAGTTTCCTAGTTACATTAGATGTCTCGTCCCTCTACACTAATATTCCCCACGAAGACGGCATTATTGCAGTTGAGACAGCTTTTTCTAGATACGCCGGACACAGTCCTATCGACCCACTTGCCCTGTCCAAGCTAGTAAACCTTATCCATAAAAACAATAACTTCGAATTTGACAGTCAGCACTACCTCCAAATCAGCGGCACGGCTATGGGCACTAAAATGGCGCCTACTTATGCAAATATATTCATGGGAACTTTGGAAGAAAAATTTCTGGAAGGACGTGAGCGAAAGCCGGCACTTTACAAACGCTACCTGGATGATATATTTATGATCTGGCCACATTCAGAAAGGGACCTCATAGAATTCATAAATGATCTCAACCAATTTCATCCCACTATTAAGTTCACCCACACGTATTCAACTGCAACTGTTAACTTCCTAGATGTTCAGGTAAGACTACAAGACGGAGTTCTAAGCACCGACCTATTCCGGAAGCCCACTGACTCCCAACAGTATTTGTCCTTTCATAGCTGTCACCCACGGCATACAAAGCTTGCCATCCCTTACAGCCAAGCCCTTCGGTACAGGAAAATCTGCTCGAACGATGACGATCTTGACAGGAATCTAAATCAGTTGCAACAAACATTTGTTGACCGCCATTTTCCACCGAACCTTGTGAAAGACGCTCTCAACAGGGCCCGAAAAATAGAGCGCCCGTCACTATTCGGTCCGCGAAAAAATAGCACAAAAGAGGACGCTATCAACCTGATCGTAACATTTGCTGGAAATATCCCAAACATTAAGGGTATACTGAATCGACACTATAGCATACTTCAGCAATCCGAGCGCACAAAGGAAATTTTTCCGCAGGCACCTCGTGTCACCTACAGGCGCGCACGCAATCTGCTAGATAGCTTAGTTCATTCTAAAATCAACGAACCAAATGATTCACAAATGGGTTGTCACCCATGTGAAGGCCGCAGATGTCAAATATGCAAATCAATGCAAAACACCACCATAGCCGAAAGTACTAGTTCTCACTTCAGAGTGACAATTAGAGCAAACCTAGACTGTAATTCGTCCAACGTTATCTATCTCCTTCAATGTAACGCATGCCAAGCACAGTACGTGGGCCAGACAAAAACCGCATTCAGAATCAGATTGAACAATCACCGATCGGACGTGACGAAAAAACCGAATCTTCCAGTTTCACGCCATTTTAGCCAGCCAGGGCATTCAATTAACGATGTTTCAATTTTCCTTCTTCAAACAAACTTCAGTTCCTACCGGTGCCGAGAACAGCGCGAATCTTACCTTATCTACAAATTCCAATCTATCATAAACGAGGACCCCGGTGTACTGTCAACAATAAGAAACTTATCTGCTTAGATAGTGTACTGCTGCTTGTTCCCCTTTTCTTTGTAGAACAACAGTCCACAGCCCTTGGATTCCATCCCACCTCCCGGACTATGACCTCTTCACCGGACATGACTCAACCACTTCCTTGAACTTGACCTGCTGACGGCCGCCAGGTGGCGGGACCCCCCGATTGTGACATCATTGTAGCACTGTATAAAACTCCAAGTGTCATTTGTCATCCTTCAGTCCTGACGAAGGCGGAGCTTCCGCCGCTACGTTGACTTCCCCCTTAACTTTCCACTAGTAAATAAATAACTCCCCCTTTTTCTACTTCCTACATTTTCGTTGTCTGCCTCATATTTTGTTAGTACCTATTTAATTTCGCGGTCGCCCGAACCCCTTTCTTCCAGTATATTTATATATATATATCGAAGTCGAAATATATATAAGTCGAAAAATCCCAAACCGAGACAACTACATAACGTATATAACATATATGTTATATATATATATATATATATATATATATATATATATGTGTATGTGTGTGTGTGTTATATGTTATATATGTTATGTAGTTTTCTCGGTTTGGGATTTTTCGACTTATCCCCTTCTTGCATACAGGGGTTCAATTGTCAACTGAAGGGAAACTATACATGCCATCAGCACAAAGCTTGCCTGTCTGTAATTAAAAAAAAAATAAAGGAAAGAAACACACGGGCACCAAATTTATGAACCAGAGCGGGACGATACTACGCGATGTTCTATTCTATAACACCAGTGTGCCTTAACACTGTATCTGGCACGTGTGTATATTGCAAAAATAAAATCCAAAGGTTGAAAGTGCTGCTGCTGGTTGTGTGTGGCCTGTCTTACCATCGCCCACAGAACCAGTAACCGCCTCTGGACAGCCGACAAGGGTCCGAGCATCCGCAGCCTAAAGTGAACATCTATTGAACGCCTCCTGGACGTGTTAGTTAGGATGCTTCAATGAGTATACAGCAGCAGACGTCCCGCATATATCACGCTGTGGACACCGTGCGCACCCCATCCGCACTGTGTGCACAAAGAGCCGTTTGAGCACTCCCTTCCGCTCTTGACCCTCCGCCTCCCTGTTCTCTCCCTCTCTGTCGTCTGACTGTGTCGCCGCCAAAGGAGAAATCTGCGCAGAAGGCTTGTTTTTTCGCAACGCGCAGAAGAGACAATCACGTGATGCCATAGCCAATAGCCCGTTGATGATTTCAAACGCCGCTGGAGAGGCTGGAGAAACATGGCGGCGTCTGCAATGACTTGGTGTAATACGGTAATTTTCAACGCGAACAGCTCCAGTACAGCTTGAATTTTTGTGAAGAGTTAGGTGCATATACCTTGTAGGCAACGGATTCTCCATCGGGGGCCACTATCTATGACCGAAATACAGGTAAACGGCCGTGGTGCCTTTGTATGTTAGCGCTCGTGTTTTAGACTCCTTCGTTCTTCAAGTCGATGTAGCCCACTGGCTAGTGAAAAAAAAAAATCGATCATGGCTGAGCTTGTAATATAGGCATATTAGCACGTGTGTACTACTTTTATTTTGTGGTCCACTCACTGTGTTCTTGATGTTCGTTCAGGCATAAACGGCTATACCGCTCAGCATCAACCATTCATTGATGTGTGCGTTTCAGCGTCTCCCAGAGAGTGTGGGATGTTTTCTCCATGAGCAGTCTTGGAATTACTGTCTTATGCGTTACAGGTAAGAATGCTAGGTAAACGGGAAGTATGGCCAAACGTTAGTATGCGTATGTGCAATAGGCAGACGCGACGAAGGCATACCTTCACCAGCTCGCTTGCCTATGCTCACCCTTATTTCATCCATAGGCAGAGACCGATGATGCCTGATGCCTCGGCGGCAGAACTTGGCCAGTGAATTCCAGAGGCCGGAAGACACAGAAAGGAACAATATAAAGAGACTGGTAGCCATTCATAAGGCGTGAAGGAGCGTGAGGATACAGTTGCGTCGATTCCATACAAAATGCCAACTCATCATACGGCAAGTAACATGGATGTCTTTTTTTCTTTTCTTGTTTACATAACTTGGCGATATGGTGATCACGATCTGTATGGACGGGAATGATCTGGATATAGCACCTTGTCACGTTTTTCATTATTTTTACTGCTCATGTGCCGGCAGGCATGTACGAATGCACATGTAAATAAAGTCTACATAGAAATAAAGTGTTTTGGGTGCACACTTGCGTCGTTGTGCTTATCTCATGATTAAAATTATGATATTTTCTTAGGCGCGCGATACCTATGGGGCCAGAATAGAGATCCTCCACAGGTCTCTCGAAGATCCGCATCGGCGGTCCTACGACGCCCATTTCGCATAATTTTCTCTTGATTAGCACGGTAGTACGGGCGTAGTTAAAACGTAGCCGGGAGCAAATGTGTACGTTCGTGAGACGTACCCAACATCCACAACCCGACGTTCACTGGATGTTGACGGGCGGTTAATGGTTCTGTGGGCGTTTTGCCGCTATTGGAATAGATATGTATACGTACCAACCTGCTCGACAGCTGTTATTGTCAAAAGTTATACACATTACAAACGAGTAGGAAATGGGAATTCCTACTCGTTTAAGTAATGCCGTCCGTGTCACTATGGCTCAATGTATGAAGCTGGTTTTCACCTTGTCTGAAAACAATTTTGCAAGCTGAAGAAAAAATGTAGAAATGAACTTGGGTATACATAGAATTGAACTACATAGACTAGCATCGTTGCTTTGTTTGTTTCGAGCAGCACCTGCTGTTTTGGAGTTTCCTCTAAACGCTGGGCACATTTATATGCCTGGGTAACATAAACATTTATATGCCTGGGTTTGGGGGGTTTAATCCCCCCAAATTGTAAGTTTGGTTAGCGCATTTGCAAGAGGAGATGATAATGAAATCCTCCTCACCCATGTAAAGTTCCCATAGAACTCCTCTAGAAATATTTTTGGGATAGGCCACTGCTTTGAGCGTAACGCAATTTACGAACTGCCTTCGAAGGTGACATAATGACGACGTCAGCCCAAGTTGCAGCGACTTGTGCCAACCAAATACCGATCTCCGGACGATTTTCGGGAATTTTCACTTGGACTTTTTGTCTAGCTGGACACAAGGCTATTGAAAGATGTAACATTCCCTTGAGTTTGAAGAACACAGAAGACGATGAGACGATACAAGACTCAAATACGAACTAAAAAAAATGTTATAGAGTACATGAGTTCTCTTGCACTATAATAATTTGTTAATACATGATCATTGTTTTCAATATAGTAGTGTGGTATTGCAGCGAAACTGTAAAAGCTCCTCGTGACATATTGCACCCGGACTGTTTCCACACGCGTGTCAACTTGCATTCCTCATATATATTCTTGATACCTTTAACTTTTTACTGCAGAACCGGTTCCGAAGCGTTGCGTGCCTGTACATTAGAAGAAAAAAAAATCGAAAAACAAAAAAGAGCTAGGAAAGTGTACAGTTTGGCGGAAGATGCCAGAAAACTGTAATTGCGGGAAGACATTACATAAGAAATAATTGTTGTACATGTATATTTTTCCTTTTATTAAATCGGTTGGACGTTCGGCGTCGTGGTGTATATCTTCCTCTTTCTTTGTGCTGTTTTTATACCGTACCGACTACCCTAAGTGTCTGCCTTACTTTGGATGCATTTGTAAATTTGAAACTTCGTGTGTTTTATAATTCATCTGCATACCTTACTATACGGTTCGCCCTACTTTGGATTGTGCATGTACAGTATGGGATCCGCACGAAATGTTTTTAATTCAGGAGAGGTGTTCAGAATATTGCGGCCAGATGAGTTGCATGGGTGTTAGTATAAGCGACGTAAAGTCAAGATTAGGTTGGGATAGTTTGTCGACACGGAGACAACTGTTACGTTTGCAATTTTCAGATAAGATTATTAATGATAAAATTAGTATATGACGAAGGAACCTCCATCGTACATCTCATCGAGATTGATCATCAAAGGAAAATTCAGCCCAACGGATGTATAGAGCTTATTTTTTCGGGATCTGAGTACGTGTTGTCTGAACACACACCACCTGAAAAAAAATGCGAACGAAGTCGTCCCAGGGTGAAAAATCGCGAAAGATGTGGCCAGATGTTCTCAGTGTACATGCCCCTACTTGCGCGCCGCATGAAAAAAATGCGAACGAAGTCGGCCAAGGCTGAAAAATAGCCAAAGAAGTCAGCCCAGTGCGTACAACCTTAGGTGTACGATCAGCTCTTCAGCCCGCTGGTAAACACACGGACAGCCCCTCACCTGCGCACCACCCACCGCGCGCTGAAAAAAAATCGCTAGAGAAGTCGGCCCATGCGGAAAAATCGCCAAAGAAGTCGGCCCAGGGCGCACCGAGCCCGTTGGCCTGCTGGTAAGCACCCAGACAGCCCCTCACCTGCGCGCTGGAAAAAAATAATAAAGAAATCACCGGAGAAGTCGGTCCAGCTATTGTTCTTGAAGTTACATATCAGAACTTTGTAATTAAAACTCCACTATGGTGGTCATGTTAGAGTTTTTATAATAAAACTTTTAATTTTGATTGTAATCGTATTGATTAAAAATACCTTCTTTGATTAAAATGTGATACTCCATCTGCTTAACTGAAAACTTGCGTGATTATCACTAATAAAAAATGTGATACCCCTTCAATGCTATTGCATCAGATTTTTTGGCTAAGTTTTTCTCCTTCACACAGAGTCATAACATAAATCTCGACACTAATGACTTTAGTAAATATATTTTCACTTGTACTTTTGTGTATGGCTATCCTTTGCATGTAAACAGCCTACTGCACACCCGTTGTAGCGGGGGGAAAATTACGTGTTCTTCAGTCTCCAACCGCTCCAACCCAAGAAGCATTCCAGTTCCGGAGTTGACAGACTGTTCGTGGGATCATAGTCGTGTCTATAGGAACAGCACAACACACGTTGAATCACATCGACGCATGAATAAACCAGCGAACACTTCTACAAACTGTTCTGCCGATTGACATCACTGAAACACGGAACACAAGAGGACGCCGTGCCGGCAGATTTTATGATGAGCATCTTCTTTCGTTGCTTGCAGAGCGGAAGGCACTTGTGTGGCACGTAATCGTGATCCTGTCTTTGTTGTCAGCCATCAAAATCCAACGGCGCCCGAACGCGTTCTTCTCTCCAACCGACGAAGCATTCCAGTTCCGTAGTTGATAGACTGTATGTGGGATAATAGTCGTGTTCAGGAACAGCACAACACGCGTAGAATCACAAACTGTTCTGCGGATTGGCATCACTGAAACACGGAACACAAGAGGACGCCGTGCCGGCAGATTTTATGATGAGAATCTTCTTTCGTTGCTTGCAGAGCGGAAGGCACTTGTGTGGCACGTAATCGTGATCCTGTCTTTGTTGTCAGCCATCAAAATCCAACGGCGCCCGAACGCGTTCTTCTCTCCAACCGACGAAGCATTCCAGTTCCGTAGTTGATAGACTGTATGTGGGATAATAGTCGTGTTCAGGAACAGCACAACACGCGTAGAATCACAAACTGTTCTGCGGATTGGCATCACTGAAACACGGAACACAAGAGGACGCCGTGCCGGCAGATTTTATGATGAGCATCTTCTTTCGTTGCTTGCAGAGCGGAAGGCACTTGTGTGGCACGTAATCGTGATCCTGTCTTTGTTGTCAGCCATCAAAATCCAACGGCGCCCGAACGCGTTCTTCTCTCCAACCGACGAAGCATTCCAGTTCCGTAGTTGATAGACTGTATGTGGGATAATAGTCGTGTTCAGGAACAGCACAACACGCGTAGAATCACAAACTGTTCTGCGGATTGGCATCACTGAAACACGGAACACAAGAGGACGCCGTGCCGGCAGATTTTATGATGAGCATCTTCTTTCGTTGCTTGCAGAGCGGAAGGCACTTGTGTGGCACGTAATCGTGATCCTGTCTTTGTTGTCAGCCATCAAAATCCAACGGCGCCCGAACGCGTTCTTCTCTCCAACCGACGAAGCATTCCAGTTCCGTAGTTGATAGACTGTATGTGGGATAATAGTCGTGTTCAGGAACAGCACAACACGCGTAGAATCACAAACTGTTCTGCCGATTGGCATCACTGAAACACGGAACACAAGAGGACGCCGTGCCGGCAGATTTTATGATGAGCATCTTCTTTCGTCGCTTGCAGAGCGGAAGGCACTTGTGTGGCACGTAATCGTGATCCTGTCTTTGTTGTCAGCCATCAAAATCCAACGGCGCCCGAACGCGTTCTTCTCTCCAACCGACGAAGCATTCCAGTTCCGTAGTTGATAGACTGTATGTGGGATAATAGTCGTGTTCAGGAACAGCACAACACGCGTAGAATCACAAACTGTTCTGCCGATTGGCATCACTGAAACACGGAACACAAGAGGACGCCGTGCCGGCAGATTTTATGATGAGCATCTTCTTTCGTCGCTTGCAGAGCGGAAGGCACTTGTGTGGCACGTAATCGTGATCCTGTCTTTGTTGTCAGCCATCAAAATCCAACGGCGCCCGAACGCGTTCTTCTCTCCAACCGACGAAGCATTCCAGTTCCGTAGTTGATAGACTGTATGTGGGATAATGGTCGTGTTCAGGAACAGCACAACACGCGTAGAATCACAAACTGTTCTGCCGATTGACATCACTGAAACACGGAACACAAGAGGACGCCGTGCCGGCAGATTTTATGATGAGCATCTTCTTTCGTTGCTTGCAGAGCGGAAGGCACTTGTGTGGCACGTAATCGTGATCCTGTCTTTGTTGTCAGCCATCAAAATCCCACGGCGCCCGAACGCGTTCTTCTCTCCAACCGACGAAGCATTCCAGTTCCGTAGTTGATAGACTGTATGTGGGATAATAGTCGTGTTCAGGAACAGCACAACACGCGTAGAATCACAAACTGTTCTGCCGATTGACATCACTGAAACACGGAACACAAGAGGACGCCGTGCCGGCAGATTTTATGATGAGCATCTTCTTTCGTTGCTTGCAGAGCGGAAGGCACTTGTGTGGCACGTAATCGTGATCCTGTCTTTGTTGTCAGCCATCAAAATCCCACGGCGCCCGAACGCGTTCTTCTCTCCAACCGACGAAGTATTCCAGTTCCGTAGTTGATAGACTGTATGTGGGATAATGGTCGTGTTCAGGAACAGCACAACACGCGTAGAATCACAAACTGTTCTGCCGATTGACATCACTGAAACACGGAACACAAGAGGACGCCGTGCCGGCAGATTTTATGATGAGCATCTTCTTTCGTTGCTTGCAGAGCGGAAGGCACTTGTGTGGCACGTAATCGTGATCCTGTCTTTGTTGTCAGCCATCAAAATCCAACGGCGCCCGAACGCGTTCTTCTCTCCAACCGACGAAGCATTCCAGTTCCGTAGTTGATAGACTGTATGTGGGATAATGGTCGTGTTCAGGAACAGCACAACACGCGTAGAATCACAAACTGTTCTGCCGATTGACATCACTGAAACACGGAACACAAGAGGACGCCGTGCCGGCAGATTTTATGATGAGCATCTTCTTTCGTTGCTTGCAGAGCGGAAGGCACTTGTGTGGCACGTAATCGTGATCCTGTCTTTGTTGTCAGCCATCAAAATCCAACGGCGCCCGAACGCGTTCTTCTCTCCAACCGACGAAGTATTCCAGTTCCGTAGTTGATAGACTGTATGTGGGATAATGGTCGTGTTCAGGAACAGCACAACACGCGTAGAATCACAAACTGTTCTGCCGATTGACATCACTGAAACACGGAACACAAGAGGACGCCGTGCCGGCAGATTTTATGATGAGCATCTTCTTTCGTTGCTTGCAGAGCGGAAGGCACTTGTGTGGCACGTAATCGTGATCCTGTCTTTGTTGTCAGCCATCAAAATCCAACGGCGCCCGAACGCGTTCTTCTCTCCAACCGACGAAGCATTCCAGTTCCGTAGTTGATAGACTGTATGTGGGATAATGGTCGTGTTCAGGAACAGCACAACACGCGTAGAATCACAAACTGTTCTGCCGATTGACATCACTGAAACACGGAACACAAGAGGACGCCGTGCCGGCAGATTTTATGATGAGCATCTTCTTTCGTTGCTTGCAGAGCGGAAGGCACTTGTGTGGCACGTAATCGTGATCCTGTCTTTGTTGTCAGCCATCAAAATCCAACGGCGCCCGAACGCGTTCTTCTCTCCAACCGACGAAGCATTCCAGTTCCGTAGTTGATAGACTGTATGTGGGATAATGGTCGTGTTCAGGAACAGCACAACACGCGTAGAATCACAAACTGTTCTGCCGATTGACATCACTGAAACACGGAACACAAGAGGACGCCGTGCCGGCAGATTTTATGATGAGCATCTTCTTTCGTTGCTTGCAGAGCGGAAGGCACTTGTGTGGCACGTAATCGTGATCCTGTCTTTGTTGTCAGCCATCAAAATCCAACGGCGCCCGAACGCGTTCTTCTCTCCAACCGACGAAGCATTCCAGTTCCGTAGTTGATAGACTGTATGTGGGATAATGGTCGTGTTCAGGAACAGCACAACACGCGTAGAATCACAAACTGTTCTGCCGATTGACATCACTGAAACACGGAACACAAGAGGACGCCGTGCCGGCAGATTTTATGATGAGCATCTTCTTTCGTTGCTTGCAGAGCGGAAGGCACTTGTGTGGCACGTAATCGTGATCCTGTCTTTGTTGTCAGCCATCAAAATCCAACGGCGCCCGAACGCGTTCTTCTCTCCAACCGACGAAGCATTCCAGTTCCGTAGTTGATAGACTGTATGTGGGATAATAGTCGTGTTCAGGAACAGCACAACACGCGTAGAATCACAAACTGTTCTGCCGATTGACATCACTGAAACACGGAACACAAGAGGACGCCGTGCCGGCAGATTTTATGATGAGCATCTTCTTTCGTTGCTTGCAGAGCGGAAGGCACTTGTGTGGCACGTAATCGTGATCCTGTCTTTGTTGTCAGCCATCAAAATCCAACGGCGCCCGAACGCGTTCTTCTCTCCAACCGACGAAGCATTCCAGTTCCGTAGTTGATAGACTGTATGTGGGATAATGGTCGTGTTCAGGAACAGCACAACACGCGTAGAATCACAAACTGTTCTGCCGATTGACATCACTGAAACACGGAACACAAGAGGACGCCGTGGCGGCAGATTTTATGATGAGCATCTTCTTTCGTTGCTTGCAGAGCGGAAGGCACTTGTGTGGCACGTAATCGTGATCCTGTCTTTGTTGTCAGCCATCAAAATCCAACGGCGCCCGAACGCGTTCTTCTCTCCAACCGACGAAGCATTCCAGTTCCGTAGTTGATAGACTGTATGTGGGATAATGGTCGTGTTCAGGAACAGCACAACACGCGTAGAATCACAAACTGTTCTGCCGATTGACATCACTGAAACACGGAACACAAGAGGACGCCGTGCCGGCAGATTTTATGATGAGCATCTTCTTTCGTTGCTTGCAGAGCGGAAGGCACTTGTGTGGCACGTAATCGTGATCCTGTCTTTGTTGTCAGCCATCAAAATCCAACGGCGCCCGAACGCGTTCTTCTCTCCAACCGACGAAGCATTCCAGTTCCGTAGTTGATAGACTGTATGTGGGATAATGGTCGTGTTCAGGAACAGCACAACACGCGTAGAATCACAAACTGTTCTGCCGATTGACACCACCGAAACACGGAACACAAGACGACGGACGCCGTGCCGGCCGATGCGAGCTATTTCGAAACTATGCTGAAACCGCTGAAACTGTTGAAACGACCGCCGGGACGCTGCACGCACATACGCGCGTAGAAAATGCGATTTCAAAACATTGTCGACCAATCGGAGCGCACGCACAGTCTAGGCTAATCAGCTTGCAACGTTGTAGATTGGCGTAGTGGTACATACTACAGAGGGACTGTGCGACAAACTGGTGGCGCCGTGATGCGGCCAGGCGCCCACAGCTCCCCATAGAGCCCATAGTTTGAGATAATTCAGGCAACACTGGACATACGACCAATGAAAATGCGTCGTGATGCCTAGCAGCCAGCCAATCAGCAAACTCTCCCTTTGCCTCGCCTTTCGGCCTGCCCTGGCTACCATTCACTTCTACTGGTTTTCATACTTGGCGCTCGTTATTCCAAACTAAGACATCTTTGATTTGCTAAATACATATTTATTGATGCAACATATGGACTCAAATGTTTGACTCATATATTCACCGTGCGTACAGGACGTTTCGTTCGTTGAATAGACTGCAACCAAACCAAGTTCGAACTTGCAAAGCACACACACAGTCTACTTCTGGAGGCGAGCGATGTCCACGAGTGGGTGCGTTTCACAGATAAGCATCTTCTCATACTGGCGATGCACAGAACGTCACACAGTCACGGGAAATACTTGTGTCGCTACGAACCCTCCCTTCTTAGTCACTGTATTTGAAATTGCGACAGCGCTCGAAAGTGTTCCTCAGGCGTCAGCTCACCAAGCATTCCAGTTCCGACCCGGCTAGAATGTCCGTAGGTTGATACTTTTTCGGAGATCAGTACATGGTCAGAGTCACTATAACTCATAAACAAATCCGCGAATACACTTCCTCTTTGGTCGTTGTGGTTAACCGACATCGGCGAGCCGCGGAGACGCAGCGACCTTGCCTGGAGCTGCCCGCCCGGCCGACTGCCCAGACTGCCCGCGAAAAGTGAGCTGTCAGATATTCTGAAACTTTGTCAACCAATCCCGGAGCGCGCAACCTCCTTCGGCCAATGGGCATCCGTCATGATGCCTGACGATGTAATACCACGTGACTATGACGTGTTTTATTTTTTCTACTGCCGCAAATGCGGGGAGCTTGTAAAGTACCTTGCGTGATAGCCGCCAGGTAGCTAGCTTTCCCAGTTGGAAATCTGTTGCAAGTGGATCCTCTTGAAAACCACTTGCAAGTGGTTTATGAAACAATTCCCACTTGAGAAACCATTTCAGCCAGACCCCTTTGAGATCCACTTTGAAAACCACTTATAACCATGTCCACTTTGGAAACCACTTGTAAGTGGTTTATGAAACAATTCCCACTTGAGAAACCACTTGCAGTTGGATCCACCTTGAAAACCACTTGTAACCAAGTCCACTTTGGAACCCACTTGCAAGCAGATCCACTCTGGAAACTACGAAGTGATTTCCAGACTGGATGTTCTTACAAGTGGTTTCCAGAGTGGACCGCGCTGCAAGTGGCTTTCTAGGTGGATACAGCTCCAACTGGTTTCTGAGGCGGGAATCGCTGCATAAACCAAACTACTTGTAGATGGGGAAAGAAAACATTACTTGCTGCATAGTGTGTACATTGAGGAAGAAATGACCAGGGTGTCGAACCGAAACGTTTTTCGTTCGTTTTCGTTCCGGTTACATCATAAACTATCCGGTACCGGTTCTGCTCCGGAGCAAAAAAATTACGGTTCATACCGGTTTTTAACCGGTTCCGCTTCTGCTGGGAATATTCATCCCCACAAATAAAAAATCAACGTTACAAATGTAAACCCGTTTATTCCGCATACATGGTATTTAATATTAATATACAGCTGTGAAATTGGTAGCTCCTGGTTCCTGTAGGTTACTGTCAGTTCAAATGGGCTTTCTCCTTTCTTGAAGAGCATGCTACAAACGGACTTGTTTGTCGTGATGTCATACGTAAAGTACTTTCTTGCTGGGTTGGAGCGATCGCGTCCCATCCGAATGTCTGTTGCTACTGTGTAGCCAGCAAGCACCACCGCACGAGTACGACGCAAATCGAGGAACACCCTCTCTCACAAACGCGCTCGACGGCTCCGTTTTATTTTCTTCGTGTCCTGTCCACAAAAGAGTTGCCACTTCACACGGGCTTGCCCTCGCGTATACGTAAATGTATTCAACTTAGCTGCTCTCAAACAAGGGACGCGTTGCGCGACATTACTGATAAAGAAGCCGTTATGCAGCCCCCTTGGGTCGCTGTTTAGTTGAGGGGAGTTTGGGGGATCAAATTAAAACGAACACTACGGCACATTGCTAGAGTGTCACATGTACCTCTAAGTCTGTGTGCGTGCGCGAACGATAAACCATTACAAAGGGTAGTATACCGACATACATTTCACCGTAACCGTAGCCCTCGTATAGTATCCATGACATGACTTCAGAGCACACGAGGTCTGTTTCATTCGCCTATCCGTAGTCCAAACCGGCCAAGTTTTTTCTTTGACCGAAAACCGTTAAATATATTTTTCGGTTTCCCTCCTGACCGAAAAAAACGCATACGGTTTCGATTCCGTTCCGGTTCGCACCAAAATAGCGGTTTTTTCGGTTTTCGGTTCCGGTTTTCGGTTCACTGCGACACCCTGGAAATGACGTTGCACGTGGTAAAGCAGTGAACGTTATAACAGCGTTTGCAGTATTTTGTTCAGTACATAATCACACAACATTAACGTGAACCTGAAGGCGTAAGTACAACAGTGCTTACTTCAGTGCAGAACACAACATATTTATTTAACTGTCCAAGTTAACTCTACAAACTCACAGTCCCTGCTGGAAAGCTGGAATAGACCAGAAATCTTATTCGATTTAAGTGGAGATCACATTCACAGTTTTCATTGAAAGTGGCCAAAATTTCTCATTCCGAATCGACAATTTTGGACAAATACCATATTGAAAACAACACGAATTTAGAAGCTCAATGAGAAATCATTGTAAATGTGAATGTGAAGTGGAACAAGTCGCACAATTGGAGGCCAGCTTATAGTTTCCCATTGGCCAACAGCATCAAGGATTTCCCCATTAAAGTCACACTGAAATTCTCATTGCCGATGTACTTTTTGAATGCGCAGTGATTATTCTGTTGCATCAGAAAGCATGTTTTCGGTGTAAAAATGAGTTATACAAAATACCGTTCCTGCGTGAACATTTATTCTTGCACACATAAAAATACAGTAGATGTGAAAATATTTAAAGTGGCAGATACAAATGTGAAAGTTATTTGTGATGTTTTTATAAGAGCGAGTATTCAACAAGCGGTTGAAAATCGCTAGCAGGACATAGAAATACCAAGAACAGAAACCGTAATAAGCACTTACATGTCGTGATGGTATTCTGCCAATCATCAACATACACCATAAATCCACAATGAGAAAGTTCATAGAGATGTATCCCCATGTCCGAACAGTGACGACGAAAAAAATTGCATGAAGCTCTTTTTCGTAGGAGATTTCTAATGCCCGCCCAGCTTGCCTTTCTTGCGTCAAATTTAGGTCCAGCTTCGTTGAGAATCCGTTTTGAGCACTTGCCAAATGCCGACGTCCCTATGCCAGTCGCGTCGAACGAGGGTAACCTTCAAGTAATAACATTTCGAAAGATAATGCAAAAGCTGCTGGAACAGCCGCATGTCAACGTATGTGAGCATCAAAATATATTACATACCGTTGGACACAGTGCGTGTGGCAACACACTGACAGCACGATCCTCCCGTCAACGGCCGCGGTGCCTGCGAGTGCAAGAGTAAAAACATGCAAAGCGGCGTTGAAAAAATGGGAATGCTTGACAAATCGACTACTGACCCTAGAGACGGATAAAATCCTCGAAATCAAGCACGAATGACGGCGAGTGCTTATGAGCGACCGCGCACAACCTGACGTTCCAACATTTCGTGAGAGACTGATCCAACTGATCGTTGATTCGCCGTTGGCGGCAGTGTTGCCAACATTCTAGACAAATGATCCGCCAAAGGAGCCAAGCGATTCCGCCAGAATCCCCTAAATTTTGCGGAGAAGTTGCTAAAATCCGCTAAACTCTGAAAAGTGCATGAACACGTTGAGATTTATGTATATTTCACATCTATTGATGGTGTTCAGGAGCGTGCTTCGCATTCTCTTCATTTCTTCTTTGTCGTACCGGGGAGGTCGAACTCGAAGCAGCTCTTCACATGCCGTCTTAAGCCCGTGTCTTGACCATGATCCGGCCCGACCATGTCCGGCTTCATTTTATTGCGCAACTTGTCCTTTATCAAGTTGAGCTGGCTGCAGGTGCGATGAAGATCATCCTTGAAGTGCGGACAAAGCACGTTCTTCAAGAGAGCTGAACATTTGGAGCGATGCATCTTAGATTCCTTTGCCTGAAATTTTTGCACTGTCCGGGAAAGACTTCTTGTAAAGTTCCCCGACATGATCGGCGGTCAGCACTGAACTGTGTTCAGCACTAAAAAGCTCTGTCCCACCTTCAGCCTCAAGCGCTGGATCGACTTTCCCCGGGGCGATGCGAACTTTCTGTTGACCGGACGTGAAATGTCCCAATGCATCTCTCTGTGCTTTGCGCTGTCTCCATGTTCCCTCAGGTCTGAGTAATTCGTACCCAGCACAGATTCACACCAGCACTACACCGAAGAACTAGAACCAGCACTACACCGTTTCATCCAACCGTACCCATGCACTTAGCACAGGGTCCCGAAGCCATTCCTTGCAAAGTTTTGGCTTGTAACTCACTTTTGGCATTTTAACAGAATAGAAGAATGCACACTGCCACAGACGCTAGTGAAGAAGAGAAACGAAGCCACCTCGCATTGGGAACAGCAATCGGCAGATTTTGTGGGCTACTACAAGAGGGGGTAAGTTCTCCATAAAAACTTTAATTCGTGTTCTGGTGTAAAATCTCGGGTTATGTGTCATCATTTCCCCTAGTAAACAATGCTGTGCTGGGTGACAGCAGCATTTAAGGACTTAGTAGTTAGGGCCTTAAATTCACGCCCTAAGGACAGAGCAAAGTTGCTTCTGTCCGTATGGCGCGAGATTACGGCCTTAACATATAAGACATTAAATGCTGTGGTCTGACCGAGGTATTAGCGGTGTCTTCTCCATAACAGATCAAAAAGGTTCTTGCAGAGAAGGAAAGAGAGCGAATCGAAAGTGAGCTTCTTGCGCGCAAACTGCCGTCAGATACCAAATTTCAGGTGACTGGTTTCGGTTCGGCAGTTAGCATAGTAGGGAATAAATTGATTTTTCGGGCTTTTCAGCCAAAATGCGGCGAAGGTCTGAATCCGCTAGGATCCCCTAAATTCAGCCAGGACCCCGTCAGAAATTCCGCTAGCCGCTAAAAAGATTTTTTTCCCGCTATATGCGTGTCGAATCCGCCAGATCTGGCGGGAAATCCGCTAAATTGGCAACACTGGTTGGCGGACCCCCGCGTCCCCTTGCTTCTGGAGGACGCGTCGACATTCATCCACTTATTCTTGTACGGAATGCACTAAAAATGGCTTACAGTAAGAGGTGAAATAGCAAGGTACCATGGCACATGTACGTTCACAAACATTTGAAATCACGCGACGCACGATGTAGATTTCAGTGACGAAGCTATGTGTGTGCAAAGAGGACGAAAGGAATAAAAGACTCAGTCAAAAACATGATATTACAAATGTCTGGAGTCAGAGAAATACACGTATATAGCCTTCGCTAGCAAGCCATTATTTTGTGAGGAGTCAAATAACCATCCTCTCGACGTATCACTTACAGATGTTTTGACCGTACAGATGGGAGTGGCTGTTCTCCTTCCGCACTGTCAGATACATTATAAATACGGTGGTTGCTTCTGTGCAGTTTGTCTCCATTCTCCGTTCACGCCCCAGAAAGGTTCCACATTATTTGCACTTCGAAATATAGCCCTTCTAATTACGGAGGTCGCCACACAAGCTACGGTTCCACTTGAGAATGCATAGAGCGCTGCGGCGTGGTATCACGTCGGATACTTCGAAGATCGCCACTGGCGGCGCTGTCGCGAGGGAGCAGCGCGCCCCCTTTAGGCGTCGCACGGTCCCTACATCTGCCGGAAGCTCCCGTTTACGCAATGGTCCAGGGAAAATGGCGGGCGCCCAAAGTCTCAGCCGCAAGTGTCTCTGGAACAACACTGCCCTGCCAGTGCACGAACAGTGCGTAACAGGGACGGGTCCACATTCTAGTAGATTGATCTTCCTGGTGCATTCCCCCAAGCAGCTTTAACGAAAGTGGTGAGAGTGATTCACGTTTTCTGGAAGACCACTGACCCATTAATCCATGAAAAACACACAACAAGGGCACAATCACATCTTGGTAGAACTCTAGAGCTGACCTCCTTTGTTGTACACTATGGACCACAGGGTTTTATGGCCTTCTCTATGGTCTCCTTTGTCGCACAAATCAGTCGTCTCGTATTGCCCGCGGCTTATCTGCGGGTGCAGCCTATCTGCCAGAAAATTTTCAAAACGTCCCTAAAAACGCGTCCTGCGGCTTATCTGCGGTGCGGCTTATACGCGTGAAATTACGGTAATTTGATTAGCGGCATATCAGAAATGTACAAGTTACGGCAATGCACTGCACAATGAAACGCCGCTAACGTACCGAGTGACTCGTAAATGTTGTACGTGATACACTTAACGTGATAAACCTGAATTACTTCCTTCGGTCACAAAAAAGTATTCAAACTTGTCTTACCGTTCACCTGCAGTACGTCGGAAAGAGTGCAGACTTCCTCTCTGACGATTTCTGCGTCCTTTAGAGGTGCAGGAATTCCATGTCATGTTCGTCTTCCCGCTGTTGTGGTGATCAGGTGGATGTGCCATTCCGTTCTCACATTAGCAGTTCGCCACAATCTAAATCTAGAGCATTCAAAACCCTCAAACTACCCCTAGCGTCTGCGTGCACAACGGTTGCAGTCCGAAGTCCTAGAGAACACGCGTGGCCGGACAAACGCGATGTCTCCTCTGTCGTTTTTCTTTCTCCTCCGTTCGACCGACCGTTTGGATGCGCGCGCCTCAATCAAATGACTCTCGCCCAATCAGCGCGAATGAAACTGACGCCAGTTCTTGGAGACCAATGAGCATCCAAATATTTATAGTACATATAATGCGCAGCCAATCAGAGATCTTCCCAGCTGCCACGCCGGTGGCGACACTATTTTCGAGGCGGTGCGTTTCGCTTTAGAGCCGGCGGCTGGTCCCTATACATCCTCGGTTACCTGCCACCCCCAGCCAGCAAGCCATCCGGGGATATAGTTTAGTAACGATACCGCGGCCTCTACGAAGACAAAATCATGAAAAACACGGAAAACCGATATGCGTCCGGTCGCTACATGCAATTTTACTATTTTACAGGCCAAAAATTGTTACCGATTTCCAAAATTTGCGAATTTTGATACGAAATTACCTCTTTCGACAACCGATAGTTACCGCGATCTATCTCCAACCCCCATCCCACTACTTCAGCGCCACCATCCCAATGGAACCAAAATATGACACAAACACAAAAGTATAAAACTCAATTCTTTTGACTTTTCAACCTTCTTCATGTAACTAAAACGTAAATTTATTACAAATAACGCATAACATTAGGAAGAAACCGTGATGAAACACAAATCTCGCGATGTCGCCGAACACCGCAACCACGTGTATCAGACGGCACTTCGCAAGTGCTTGATTGCAAAACCACAAACACGAAGTTGTTCAAGTTGGGCCACATTCTGAAGGACACACAAACGACGGTATCCTAGATACACTCGCAGGGTTTGGTGCCCGATCATGACGTAGACCCCTCTCGATACATGGGATACATATACCCCTGAACTAACCTAACCTGCAGTCACGACGGATGCACAGTCTACATGGGCCCTCTCGACACATGGACTACGTATTCGCCAGGCCTAACCTAACCTCAGTCACAACGGATGCACAGTCTACGTGGGCCCTCTCGACACATGGAATACATGTTCCCCAAACCTAACCTAACCTCAGTCACGACGGAAGCACAGTCTACATGGGCCCTCTCGACACCTGGAATACGTATTCGCCAGACCTAACCTAACCTCAGTCACGACGGAAGCACAGTCTACATGGGCCCTCTCGACACGTGGAATACGTATTCGCCAGACCTAACCTAACCTCAGTCACAACGGATGCACAGTACATATAGGCCCTCTCGACACATGGAATACGTATTAGCCAGTCCTAACCTAACCTCATTCACGACGGAAGCACAGTCTACATGGGCCCTCTCGACAAATGGAATACGTATTCGCCAGACCTAACCTAACCTCAGTCACGACGGAAGCACAGTCTACATGGGCCCTCTCGACACATGGAGTACGTGTTCGTCAGACCTAACCTAACCTCCGTCACGATGGACGCACAGTCTACATGGGCCCTCTCGACACATGGAATGCGTATTCGCCAGACCTAACCTAACCTCAGTCACGACAGAAGCACAGTCCACATGGGCCCTCTCGACACATGGAATACATGTTCGCCAGACCTAACCTAACCTCAGTCACAACGGATGCACAGTATATATAGGCCCTCTCGACACATGGAATACGTATTCGCCAGACCTAACCTAACCTCAGTCACAACGGATGCACAGTCTACGTGGGCCCTCTCGACACATGGAATACATGTTCCCCAGACCTAACCTAACCTCAGTCACGACGGAAGCACAGTCTACATGGGCCCTCTCGACACCTGGAATACGTATTCGCCAGACCTAACCTAACCTCAGTCACGACGGAAGCACAGTCTACATGGGCCCTCTCGACACGTGGAATACGTATTCGCCAGACCTAACCTAACCTCAGTCACAACGGATGCACAGTACATATAGGCCCTCTCGACACATGGAATACGTATTAGCCAGTCCTAACCTAACCTCATTCACGACGGAAGCACAGTCTACATGGGCCCTCTCGACAAATGGAATACGTATTCGCCAGACCTAACCTAACCTCAGTCACGACGGAAGCACAGTCTACATGGGCCCTCTCGACACATGGAGTACGTGTTCGTCAGACCTAACCTAACCTCCGTCACGATGGACGCACAGTCTACATGGGCCCTCTCGACACATGGAATGCGTATTCGCCAGACCTAACCTAACCTCAGTCACGACAGAAGCACAGTCCACATGGGCCCTCTCGACACATGGAATACATGTTCGCCAGACCTAACCTAACCTCAGTCACAACGGATGCACAGTATATATAGGCCCTCTCGACACATGGAATACGTATTCGCCAGACCTAACCTAACCTCAGTCACAACGGATGCACAGTCTACGTGGGCCCTCTCGACACATGGAATACATGTTCCCCAGACCTAACCTAACCTCAGTCACGACGGAAGCACAGTCTACATGGGCCCTCTCGACACCTGGAATACGTATTCGCCAGACCTAACCTAACCTCAGTCACGACGGAAGCACAGTCTACATGGGCCCTCTCGACACGTGGAATACGTATTCGCCAGACCTAACCTAACCTCAGTCACAACGGATGCACAGTACATATAGGCCCTCTCGACACATGGAATACGTATTAGCCAGTCCTAACCTAACCTCATTCACGACGGAAGCACAGTCTATATGGGCCCTCTCGACACATGAAATACGTATTCGCCAGACCTAACCTAACCTCAGTCACGACGGAAGCACAGTCTACATGGGCCCTCTCGACACATGGAGTACGTGTTCGTCAGACCTAACCTAACCTCCGTCACGATGGACGCACAGTCTACATGGGCCCTCTCGACACATGGAATGCGTATTCGCCAGACCTAACCTAACCTCAGTCACGACAGAAGCACAGTCTACATGGGCCCTCTCGACACATGGAATACATGTTCGCCAGACCAAACCTAACCTCAGTCACAACGGATGCACAGTATATATAGGCCCTCTCGACACATGGAATACGTATTCGCCAGACCTAACCTAACCTCAGTCACGACGGAAGCACAGTCTACATGGGCCCTCTCGACACATGGAATACATGTTCGCCAGACCTAACCTAACCTCAGTCACGACAGAAGCACAGTCTACATGGGCCCTCTCGACACATGGAATACATGTTCGCCAGACCTAACCTAACCTCAGTCACAACGGATGCACAGTATATATAGGCCCTCTCGACACATGGAATACGTATTCGCCAGACCTAACCTGACCTCAGTCACGACGGAAGCACAGTCTACATGCGCCCTCTCGACACATGGAATGCGTATTCGCCAGACCTAACCTAACCTCAGTCACGACAGAAGCACAGTCTACATGGGCCCTCTCGACACATGGAATACATGTTCGCCAGACCAAACCTAACCTCAGTCACAACGGATGCACAGTATATATAAGCCCTCTCGACACATGGAATACGTATTCGGCAGACCTAACCTAACCTCAGTCACGACGGAAGCACAGTCTACATGGGCCCTCTCGACACATGGAATACATGTTCGCCAGACCTAACCTAACCTCAGTCACGACAGAAGCACAGTCTACATGGGCCCTCTCGACACATGGAATACATGTTCGCCAGACCTAACCTAAGCTCAGTCACAACGGATGCACAGTATATATAGGCCCTCTCGACACATGGAATACGTATTTGCCAGACCTAACCTAACCTCAGTCACGACGGAAGCACAGTCTACATGGGCCCTCTCGACACATGGAATACATGTTCGCCAGACCTAACCTAACCTCAGTCACAACGGATGCACAATATATAGAGGCCCTCTCGACACATGGAATACGTATTCGCCAGACCTAACCTAACCTCAGTCACGACGGAAGCACAGTCTACATGCGCCCTCTCGACACATGGAATACATGTTCGCCAGACCTAACCTAACCTCAGTCACAACGGATGCACAGTGTATATAGGCCCTCGCGACACATGGAATACGTATTCGCCAGACCTAACCTAACCTCAGTCACGACGGAAGCACAGTCTACATGGGCCCTCTCGACAGATGGAATACGTGTTCGCCAGACCTAACCTAACCTCAGTCACAATGGATGCACAGTATATATAGGCCCTCTCGACACATGGAATACGTATTCGCCAGACCTAGCCTAACCTCAGTCACGACGGAAGCACAGTCTACATGGGCCCTCTCGACACATGGAATACATGTTCGCCAGACCTAACCTAACCTCAGTCACAACGGATGCACAGTGTATATAGGCCCTCTCGACACATGGAATACGTATTCGCCAGACCTAACCTGACCTCAGTCACGACGGAAGCACAGTCTACATGCGCCCTCTCGACACATGGAATACATGTTCGCCAGACCTAACCTAACCTCAGTCACAACGGATGCACAGTGTATATAGGCCCTCTCGACACATGGAATACGTATTCGCCAGACCTAACCTAACCTCAGTCACGACGGAAGCACAGTCTACATGCGCCCTCTCGACACATGGAATACATGTTCGCCAGACCTAACCTAACCTCAGTCACAACGGATGCACAGTGTATATAGGCCCTCTCGACACATGGAATACGTATTCACCAGACCTAACATAACCTCAGTCACGACGGAAGCACAGTCTACATGGGCCCTCTCGACACATGGAGTACATGTTCGCCAGACCTAACCTAACCTCAGTCACAACGGATGCACAATATATAGAGGCCCTCTCGACACATGGAATACTTATTCGCCAGACCTAACATAACCTCAGTCACGACGGAAGCACAGTCTACATGCGCCCTCTCGACACATGGAATACATGTTCGCCAGACCTAACCTAACCTCAGTCACAACGGATGCACAGTATATATAGGCCCTCTCGACACATGGAATACGTATTCGCCAGACCTAACCTAACCTCAGTCACGACGGAAGCACAGTCTACATGGGCCCTCTCGACACATGGAATACATGTTCGCCAGGCCTAACCTAACCTCAGTCACAACGGATGCACAGTATATATAGGCCCTCTCGACACATGGAATACGTATTTGCCAGACCTAACCTAACCTCAGTCACGACGGAAGCACAGTCTACATGGGCCCTCTCGACACATGGAATACATGTTCGCCAGACCTAACCTAACCTCAGTCACAACGGATGCACAGTATATATAGGCCCTATCGACACATGGAATACGTATTCGCCACACCTAACCTGACCTCAGTCACGACGGAAGCACAGTCTACATGCGCCCTCTCGACACATGGAATGCATGTTCGCCAGACCTAACCTAACCTCAGTCGCAACGGATGCACGGTATATATAGGCCCTCTCGACACATGGAATACGTATTCGCCAGACCTAACCTAACCTCAGCCACGACGGAAGCACAGTCTACATGGGCCCTCTCGACACATGAAATACATGTTCGCCAGACCTAACCTAACCTCAGTCACAACGGATGCACAGTATATATAGGCCCTCTCGACACATGGAATACGTATTCGCCAGACCTAACCTAACCTCAGTCACGACGGAAGCACAGTCTACATGGACCCTCTCGACACATGGAATACATGTTGCCCAGACCTAACCTAACCTCAGTCACAACGGATGCACAGTATATATAGGCCCTCTCGACACATGGAATACGTATTCGCCAGACCTAACCTAACCTCAGTCACGACGGAAGCACAGTCTACATGGGCCCTCTCGACACATGGAATACATGTTCGCCAGACCTAACCTAACCTCAGTCACAACGGATGCACAGTATATATAGGCCCTCTCGACACATGGAATACGTATTCGCCAGACCTAACCTAACCTCAGTCACGACGGAAGCACAGTCTACATGGGCCCTCTCGACACATGGGATACATGTTCGCCAGACCTAACCTAACCTCAGTCACAACGGATGCACAGTATATATAGGCCCTCTCGACACATGGAATACGTATTCGCCAGACCTAACCTAACCTCAGTCACGACGGAAGCACAGTCTACATGGGCCCTCTCGACACATGGGATACATGTTCGCCAGACCTAACCTAACCTCAGTCACAACGGATGCACAGTATATATAGGCCCTCTCAACACATGGAATACGTATTCGCCAGACCTAACCTAACCTCAGTCACGACGGAAGCACAGTCTACATGCGCCCTCTTGACACATGGAATACATGTTCGCCAGACCTAACCTAACCTCAGTCACAACGGATGCACAGTATATATAGGCCCTCTCGACACATGGAATACGTATTCGCCAGACCTAACCTAACCTCAGTCACGACGGAAGCACAGTCTACATGGGCCCTCTCGACACATGGAATACATGTTCGCCAGACCTAACCTAACCTCAGTCACAACGGATGCACAGTATATATAGGCCCTCTCGACACATGGAATACGTATTCTCCAGACCTAACCTAACCTCAGTCACGACGGAAGCACAGTCTACATGCGCGCTCTCGACACATGGAATACGTATTTGCCAGACCTAACCTAACCACAGTCACGACGGATGCACAGTGGGCCCTCTCGGCACATGGAATACGGATTCGCCAGACCTAACCTCACCTCAGTCATGACGGATGCACAGTATATATATATGGGCTCTCTCCGGACGTGGAATACGTATTCAGCTGACCTAGTCACAACGAATATTGTAGTCGTAATGTATTCCATATACATATACATATATGTATGTGTAATTTGACGTGACATTTGTGATGCGTGAACATTCTACGTAGAATAACGAACAGAATGTGACCTTTGTCGTTAAGAGGGCATACCAGCTCTCCGTCCCAATGTATTTCCTATGGAACAGTTTTTATGCTTTCTCTCGGTAACCGCCGCGCAGATTTTGACGCGGGTGGTTTCATCATAAAGAGGAAGAGGAGATGAAGAGCATTACGCTACCAGATTTCTCATATATGTCGTATGTATTTTACGGCCACGTCACGAATGCGAAAAAAATACACAATTTTTCTCCTCCCTCTTTGAACAGGTTTTATTAAACTTCTATATGCATTTCGAAAAAAACTTTCAGTTTACTTTCCCTGGAAATGTTTCAGGAATTGATAGATATCAAATTTATATGTCTACCACTTTCCGTTTTTATAAAAAAGCATGAAACGTGAGTACGGATAAATACCGTCTCAGAGCCCCGTAAACCTCGTCATTCTGTGTCGCCCTCTAGCCGTAGCAGAGGAAAGACCGCGCGGAACATTTTGACCGTATCCATCCGCCGACTATGCGGCGCGCACGCGCACTGTAGTGCTCCCTCTCTCCTCTTTACTTTCATGGACAGCGAACTTAGGATTCCGTGCCATTACATCCAACGTGCCATTACATCCAACGCGCCGGTACATCCAAAAACGAGCCGTTACGTCCAACATGTTGTCACATCCATTGTGCCGTTACATCCAACGAGACGTTACATCCCTTTTTGGCCACTACATCCACGGGTCATTACATCCAACGAGCCAGTACATCGAACAAGTCATCACATCCATCGGGCCAGTACGTCCAACGAGCCATTACATCCACGGACACAGAATACTCGATCAATGTTCTCGTCGCTGTTCTGTGCTTGTTACGCAGCGCCTTCTATCGACCATCTCAAACGCGGTTCATTCCAACGTCGCTGTTCTGTACCTTTTTGTCGCGCCTACGTCAGTGGCCAGGAAGTCTTGAGGTCGTTAATTCCTTAGTTGTTTTTGAAACTCAGGAAACTTAGTTGTTTTGAAACTGAGTGGTCCCCGTGCGAATGTCGCGGTTCTGCGCTTTATTGCCAATGATCTGATTTATTTGCCAATGATCTGATGATTTATTGCCAATGCCACCTGGCCAAGCACAATTTTTTTATGGCTTGGCCAGGTGGCGCTGCAAACCTTGTGTGTCAGCGCCGCTCGTGGCGACCTTTTCAACACATGGCCGCTCCTTAGCAGACGACACTCAGTCTACGCTGGCCAAGTTGGTGTGGCATTGTCGTTTGTCGTCTGCTTTACGGATAGAAAAGTCAAAAAGATCGACAAATTCTTTAAAAGAAAGTTGCTGAAACACGTGTACAATGTGCAGCACGATGTACATATGCAGAACGCGTGTATGTCGTGTGTTTGTTAGAGTGCTTCTCTGGTGCATTGGGTGTGCCAAAGTATAAATTTCATTCTGAGAAAAATCAGGCTTAACAAGAACAAGGCAAAGATTAATTCGCAGGGTGCTTATCGAATTCAATGGGGACTTAACAAAACGTTTGCCGTTATTAATTGAAGATAGTTGAACAATAATAACACAACATCTAAATGAAACGCAAACTGTTTTATGGTTCAACACCCAAATAGTTGCTCTTTCCTAGGACCTCTGGCTATGTTCTCCGCGTGCGGAATGTTCACGACTCTACACATAACACTCATGAATACAGAATAAACAGTCATTGGGCAACACAGTACCGATGATTTCGAAGCGTTTTCGGGCACAGCCATGCCGCTTGAGTAAACTTCTCGACTATTTAAATTTGGAATCAGCTATTATCAGTGTTGTACGTATCGCCGTTAGAAGTAACGCCGTTACAGTAATCGATACTTTTTCGGTATCGGAGTGCGTATCGGCGATACTTTTTAAAATCAGTATCGGAAAAGTATTTCCGTTACGCATTTATGGTAACGCATCGTTACCGATACCGATACTTTTTAGTGCCCCACCGACCATATTTCTTACTCTTATTCATTGTCAATGGTCCGCCTAGCCCTCGACAAGAAGCTTGTGGACACGCCTACGTGCTCCGTAACCGGAATTATGAAATTATACCAAACACGTGTTCACCGTTTTTCTTTGAAACTGAAGGAAATAACCACGCTGTGTTCAACAAAAGAGTTGAGGTCAAGGAACAGAGGTCAAGTTCTTTAACAGTGCGCTCTAAATTCCACTGCTAAGCTGCCGTGTCGCACTGAGTGACACTCACATATACTGTGGCATTGTAAACTTCAGATAGGATTCCTGGGTCATTGGACTTCATGGTATGTGTGGGCCTGACACTAACGTAATTGTCACACTGGCCTCTGTCAGCTGCCGGAGACACCACAGCTGGCAAGGATGACAGAAGACGATTTCAAGAACCAGCTATTGCTAAAAGTCAAGCATAACGTTTCCGAGCTACATATGAAATATGCTGTCTTTTCACTGCAGAACTGTTCACGTAAGCGATATTTCCATGTTGCACCATCTCCGTATTTCAAACAAAAGTATCGCCCAAAGTATCGCGTTACTTTTTTTAGTAACGGTAGCGGTACTTCGTTACATTACAAAAGAAGTATCGATATCGGTATTTCGATACTTTTTACTCAAGTAACGAGTATCGGTATCGCGATATCATATTTCGGTAACGGGTACAACACTGGCTATTATGTATATACATATACAATATAGCCTCGTGTATATGTGCACAAGCTTTGGTTCCGTACGCATATTTAACAAAAAGTTATAGACAACAAAAAGTTATATATATGGGGTTTCTGGTGACGATGATCCAATGAAATAATTGCTTAAAACAAGTGAGCTGGTGAATGTAATTCATGATTGTAACACCTGGAGGCTAGGGACGACGAAAACAGACACATACAGATGTGTCCAAACTCTGTCTGTGTGTGCCTGTTTTCGTCGCCCCTAGACTCGGGATGTTACTGTCACACAGCGACAATTATCCGAGACATCGGCTGCGCAGTCGACTTTTAGTATAAAAAGCAGAAAAATGCAAAGCAAATACAAGAAAACGAAATCTATATGGTCAAAGTTTTTGTGTTCTATTTCATTAGAACGGATGCCTATATTTGTCTACTGCAATAATTATACTTGGATATTACACAGCCGCAATGCAAGTCTATGACTGAAAATGGTAAATGACAGCAGTAGTGAGGAATAATGATTTCAGGGCTTCATATTTCAGGAATTAGCTAACCCTTGAATACAAAAGAAAAGAAAATACCGCCGCCTGCATATCGTTAACAGCCGGAATAGCGCTGCCATTCGGGGACATTTCTTTCGGGGACATCTTTTCCGGGGACATTTCTAGGGCGGGCAAGAGCCACCTTCTTGCTGCTATGGCACCGTATGACACAACAGTAGTTCGCAATTTTTAATAGAGTTCGATTCAAGTAGAGTAGAACTCGATTTCGGAAAGAAAAAAACGGCGAACTCTTTGACGCGTCCTACCCGTTGTTAGCAGTTATGCATACAAGGCGTGAGCGGCCGCGTGTTGTAGCATTCCCACGGTAGGGGTCAAAGTGGCGCTCCAGTCACCCTCCTCAAACTTTAGCGCAACAGCTCTCATCCTCATCTCAACAGCGTCCTGGGTGTGAATCACGTGATGTGAATGGGAAGGTGCAGCACACACCTGGTCACCTGAATCCACGGGTTGAGCCAGAAACGGGCCATTCTTGCTCCCTGGACGATTCCTCTGATACAGAGACTCCACCCCGGATAGCGAAATGATCGTCTTGTACGGAGATAGCGACTTGGAAGCGCTTTTGTCGGCCGAGTAAGTGTTTTGGGACGGAAACTTTAAGCATAACTCACCAGAATTCATGAATCCCGTTGTACACCCTTCATGTGTCGATACGAGGAGAGTGCCACCCTGTGGTGTTTGCTACCACCAGGCGACGTGACACAGCCGCCCATGAATAAACCCTTGGTGTAATTCGTGACACACACCCTTTCAGTCACTTGGGAACACTACAAAGCTCAGGTTACTGGCACTTCCAAGTTGCAGCTATGAATGCAGCAGTGACAGTGTTCAGCGCTGTACGTGTGAATCAGCCGATAAAAATACTAAGTGCCGGCGCCTTTCATTATGCGACGGCGATAAATGAAAAGCGGGACTAGCTTTGCTTGAGAACCGTCTGCAGGACAATGAACAAGTACGAGAGTGGTTCAGGGTGGTAAGGCACCTGCCCTTCCTCCCCGAACGTTTCCGTCTCCCGTTCAGCGAGGATTTCATTTCCAATCCACCTCAGCAAGTATCACCTCCTCTGAGCGCTCTGCTGCAGCCCTTCATATCCTACTTCCGCAATTTTGGCAACCATAACTTCTCGTCTGTGTGACCACTCTGGCAACTCAGGAGCACGCACCATGAATGTGGTTGAAGGTTGGCACAATCAACTCCATGACCAACTCCCGAACCAGCACCCAAGCCTCGCGGAACTGCTTGCATTTTGCCGGAAGGTGCAGCACGCCGCAAAGAACCAGCTGCGGCTTCTGCTGTGCGACCCTGCAGAGCTGCCGAAGCCACAAACGCCACGAATCCGCGAGAGGAACGCCCAATATGCCGAAGAGATGGAACTATTTCGCCGCTATTTTTTGTGTGCATCCGTTCAACATGAAGACGTCGCAACGTACCTGAAGCGCGTGATAGACGTTGAGATTTTGCCATGTACATAATGTTATAGTCCGTGAATGAAGAGCTGTTTGTAACTGATGTACGTACTAAAATATAGTATGACGCTTTGCTCGAGAAACCGTGATCTTTTGCTGTTAAGTCACTGCTATACCTTTGGTAATGGTACCGTTGCGCAATTATATAGCTAGAGCAGCACACAGATAAGATCATTAAAGACACGTTCATACTTAATTCATTTAGTTATGTATTTTATTTTCAATGTCTGCCACATGTTGCAGCCACACGTTGTGGACGTGAGGCTGGCGCTTGAGCAGAGCTCCCATCGTGACGAGCCATCTTATGCTTGCAAAAGCTTTATTGTATGTGCGTGTTTCTTTTCTTTTTCTTTTTTGACACTGTCTGCGGTTAGTTTGTACTGGTTTACGTTTCAAGTTCGTCCGGGAAACAGTGGGGTGGAAATGAAAGCCACAATTTCATAAACTTTTCCGCATCGAATTTGGTCCGAATTGGTCCGAATTTGGAAGATGTCCGCGCGTCCATTGACAGCGAGACCGGGAGAAAAGAAACGATGGGCGGAACTAATACTATTGGCCAGGTACCGAAACGCGGTATTGATGGATATTCATGCACTATGCATTGTGGATGAATGTACATCGCCACTGACCAGCAACCAGGGAGGGAAGGGATATGTTTATTGAAAAAGAAGCGAGGAAAGGTTAGTCAGGAATAGGTCGACTTGCTATCCCTTCCATAAAAAGAATACGAAAAAGAAATAAAGCAAAGAAACACAGCAATCGCCTGCGGGTTGTAGTCGTCTTGAACACAGGCGGGTCACCGGTTCACTCCTGCTATTCCTAATCCAGGCCTCTCCTTTCGTCGACCTTCTTACCTCCCATCGCACCCATGGCGACGCAGTTTTTTTTGGCCGTTACGTCAATCGTGTCGTTACATCTATTGTGTCATTACGTCCATCATGCTGTTACGTCCAACGCGTCGTTACATCCATACCGTGCTATTACATCCAACGAGCTGCTACATCCATCGTGCCATTACGTCCATCGATGGATGTAACGACACGATGGATGCAACAGCTCGTTCGATGTACTGGCCCCGTACCCGAACTTAGAGCATGGCCTTGGAGACCAGAACAAAAGCTTACTTAGCTGCTCGTAAAGGAATTATCGTCAGCCAGCATTGTCGGGGGGGAGGAGGGAACGTTGGGTAGACGAGCCAGCATTGTCGCGGCCCGTGTAAGAGACCAATAAACCTCTTCTTTTTTCGGTGCGCTTATAGTGAAGTGATATGAGTTTATTAGCTTGACATAAACGTCAACTTGCTCGATTTTGCCGTTTCGGGTTTGTGCTTACTCAGTCAACTGTCTCATAAGGCTAACGAGAATCTCTCGTATTTACGGTTAGCGGAAGGCCGACTTCACAAACATTCCAGTAACGTTCAACAGGACTGCGCTGTAATGTTCGTAATGTTGAAACAGCCAGCAAGCGGATTACACACTGATAAATGTTTCTTAGGATAACGGTACTTAGAACTGCAGCTTTATTTGTTGTTTCTCTTTCTTTCTTTTATTGATCAATTTATTTTTATTTTTATCTTTATTATTTTCTTTTTCTTTTCATGAACGCTCCACGTGAACCAATAAGAAAAATCGATCAAGCGGCCGCTGCACAATGATTTCCGCCCACGCAATGAGCAACAGTCTTTTCCCGAACCGAAATTCATGTTCGCGAAGCAAGGAAAAACAACGACAACCAACGACAGCGACGGGGGAGGGGGATATATTTATTAGACGAAAACAAACAAACAGGCTTAAGGTCAGCCAAACGGGACGTCGGCTTGCTATTCCGGAAATACATACATAAATAAATAAAATTAAGAAATATGAGATAAATGAAACGGACGCGACGGAACAGCACGTTCGTTAGTTGATTATAAGGTTAGTAAAAGTTCGGTGTTTGCATTTTCATGCTACATCCACAGACGTAGGAAAGTGCGGGACTGGGGTCCCAATGCCAGCGCAAAGAACGCAGGTGTCGCTGAATATAGACGCCTGTGTCAAACCTAGATGCCTACGCGGTACCTCACGGGTACTTCTTTGAATAGGAAAAAAATAACTAAATGAAAAGAAGTGATCTGTAATACGGATTGACATTGATTGGTTCATAGACAGCTGCTATATTGGTACAACCACAAAACGAAGGTCGTTAGGGTATGAAGCATGTTACTGAGTTCCCTATTTCTCCCTATTATTTTTTCGTCAACATCAACATCAATTGAGTTCTAAGCAATGCGCATGTGTGGAGCAACGCGCATATTAATAAAATGTTAGGTGTACAGCATATGTTTTTTTTTTTTTTGTATTGTCAACAGACAGCACTTTGAAGATAGGAAAAATCGCAATGCTGCGTCTGCATTCGGGGAAGTTATCTTTGTCGCTGCTTTGTTGTCACTTTTATCATTGGCTGCCTTCGCGCCATTCGTTGTCGTAAAGCCGTGTTGGTGCTTTCTTACTTATGCTCAGTCCGGCCTTTATAGCCGGTATTTATAGCCTAATTTATAGCCGCTGGTAGATCCAATTGAGAGCCTCCGAGATACCGGCATCCGTACTATCCGATCACACTTGTACGTCGGCAACTCGGCATACAGTAAGTATGCACAAGTAAAACAATACTAAGAGCAACTAAACATTCCATAATCAGTCAGTACAGGCGGTAGTGACTTGTGAAAACAATAATTGTAGCATAAATATATAAGAACAAAAAAATAAAAATAAAGTACTCATGTAGCAATAGGAGACAAGCAAAAAGACGTGAATCGAACTGCCGACCTTTCGTGGCAAAGTCCAACACTTTACCACTCGACAAACAACTCACAGGGCGCGGGCCGCCTTACACTCGCGAGGTCAACCATGCACAATGGGGATTATTTCGGGAGGCGAACGGCGTGATAAGGACGGCGAGCGTGGGGCCATCTAGAATCGGGAAAATCGTGAATCGGAGTTGCTCCCCGACTGGTATGGCCTCTTAAGACTCCCCATGTAAAACATCACTTTTCCTCTGATTCATTTGTGCCTGTGCTAATGATTTCCAGTACTTTTGTGCACATTTCAATATTAAATGCTGTATTCTAGACATGCGCTCAAAATACGCCTATTTCACAGAGTAAAGCTCTTGCTTGACAAGCAGTTTTCTGTTTTACATCACAGTTGGCCCTAGGAGCTTTAGCTCTTCTAATAACCCTGTTCTGCCTTTCAAAAGCAGATATTCATTTCGTAGCCTGGTTTTAATGTCCATATGGTCCGTATTCACGCGTGTCGTCTGGCAACAATGACATAAAGGCGATATTCATTTCGTAACATGCGCTGGACGTCCGTATTCACAATGTCGTCTGGCAACAATGACCTTAGCGCACTCAGGACATGACTATCTAAATGATCACGAAAAACGTCTACGCAGTATGGCAACAAAATCGATGGCAATACTCCGACCCCGTGGACTATGGTCTTTCAATCGGTTCCTAGTGTTGAGAGAACTATAGAAAGCTGTGGCAGTCCCGGGCCTGACTAATGCGAATGCAGTCCGTTGTATATCATCATCGACTACGAGTTTCCTCGACTGCAAACAAAAGGAAGCAGGACGAGCCGCACTGAAGTCACACCGACCAGCCCCAAACGCGGTTATACAGGTGGTCAAGTTGCGGTGCCGCGAAGCTAGTGCGATGATTATCCCTACTGGCAAAAGTAGACCCGATCTCATTAAGCGCCCGCATCAATTTCAATGAGTTTCAATGAGAACTGAGGGAACCCGGAGCTAATTTGTCCAATGAGAACCAATGACTTTCAATGAGAACTGAGACACCCAATTCATTTAATGTGAATAACGCGGGTATTTCTCATTGAAGTAATGAGAAGTGTTGAGGGAAAGATAGCTTCATGTTTTAGCGCTCTAACAGGTGTTACAACAACAACAACTTTATTTTTCGGCCTTGGAGAGTGGGGAGTTTCATCGCAACAGGCGATACTCTACCCCAGTGCTTGGTGGAATGGGGGGAATAAAATAACGAGCCCCTTTAATAGGAAAGCAAGAACCAAATCAAGTAATTAGTTCACCGGCTGCCAATGAGAAAAAATGATTTCCAATTGGAGCCGACGTGTTGTGCAATGAAGATCTCCTTCACAGAAGAAGAACGAATTGCGCAATTGGTTTAGCATCGAACCATCATGATCACTGTGTCAATTGAATTAATGTGAGCAAACATGTTGTGCGGATAGGACTGCTCCATGCATAGATGAAAGGATGAAGATCATGAAAGACACATTCGAGGGATAGAGCAAGTTGGTGTACACTGAATACAGAAGTCAATCGTTCTAATTTAAAATATCATCTATTCGAAACGTGTTTGAATTCCTACGCACTTCAATTGGCACAAACTACGCAACTGACGAGTTTTAAATGGCTTACATTTAAATCCATATATTTTTTTGCACTGCACGAAAGTGAAAGGGAATATTCTTTTCCCCAGGAGCATGCATATAGAAATACGCAGGAGTTCCTCAAGTGAAGTATGCTCGCTACCCATGCATAGTTTTGCACATTGTGTTTGCAAGTGGTGAACAAACTTGTGTAAACAATATACAGTGAACCCTCGTTATTATGACCATGGTCGTTCCCGAAAATTTTGGTCATAATGCGGAATTGTCATATTAACGGGGGGATTTGCAGAGGTTTCACTGCATTGTTCCCCAGGAGTATGGTCGTAAAGCGCGTATGTCAGATTATCGGGGGTCATATTAACGAGGGTTCACTGTATAGCAAAACATATCCAAATAATGTACGCTTGTATGTGACAGCTGTAAGTACATATATACTTCTCAAAAATCTAAAAAAAAAATCTAAAAAACACGGTACATGACATCGTGTAAGAACGATTGATGGTTATAGCTGACGTTATTTCAGAAAAAAAGGAACTGCTAGAAAAGACATCAATGGTTGTCTCAAGATTGTCGCACTACTAATACAATTAAAAACTTCAATGATACATGCAATGAAAGAAATTTTACCAAGAAAGGAATAGGAATAGGAAAGGCACCGATAGGTTCAAAACTGAAAACGCCTGCTTTTTTGTTTTGTTTTGTTTTGTTTTTTTTTTTTTTTTGCAATATGAGTCAAACAATGAAAACTGAAGGACACTGACGACTTGCAATAGACTATAGTTCTATTCCGCACGCAAACATAAGAATGGGCCTTGAAAAAAAAAAATACTGCCGAGGCAGTTTCTATGCTGGGTCAGTGCAGGTTGAATTTACATTGTGAAACCATCCAACTGCCATTCGAAAACAAGAATAGTTCAATGCTGGATTCGAGCTGGAAATGGGATGCATCCTTGTGGGAACGTTGTGGGATGTTCCAGCGACTACGCCAGATAGTGTTATACCACTTTCACACCGACACTTTCATCCGCATTGAGCCAATGCTCATCGAGCTCAATGCGGATCCGGCGCTGCTACACGGACACTTTCGAGCAGGATCGAACTCCAATCCTGCTTAACCCGGTCCAGTTTGCTAAACGGGATTCAGATTCTCAAGACAGCTTGAAGACGCCATTGGCATCCTCGAAGTCAGCGAATTTGTAGTGGTAAACAAAACATTACATTAATTTGCAAATGTTCCTATACATGCCCATGGAATTTCACGGTTACTGTTTTAGACTAGGTATAAGGGGCGACTGCGGTTGCTGATTCGTTTTATCTCCACCACTCTCGACACCGCGCTCCCCGAAAAGGCTTAGTAAGCAGCACAATGCGGAAGAGGATGCGGTTATTCTCGACTTTTTAGGAACATATTTTTCAGTCACAGCGGGGTCTGTTAGCGCCGCCTGCCGACAAGCCAACCTTTCGATACGCATAGAGTTAGACCGTGTAGCAGTATCGCACAGCGAACGCTCTTGAGAAACTCGATGCGAATCGGATTCAATCCGTATTGAAAGTGCCGTGTGACAGGGGTATTAGCTTCCTGGATGTGAACATAAGCTGGGCTTCTATAAAGCGAAAAAAAAGGAAAAAAGAAAATAACTGTCGAAATTAATTGCACAACGTGTACATATTAAATTATGCTCAAATACAATAAAACATATTGATGAAATAATAAAATAAACGAAATAAGAATAATAATTAAAATAATAAATAAATAAATAAGATAATAAAATAACACGTATCTCATATGAGAGACTAAACTCACAAGCGTAATTGTTCCGCTCTGTTTCGCCTTCGCGGAATGCCCATTTATCGTGGTATGCCGCAAACGAAAGAGCAAACGAAAGCGCCGCCAGCCGCCGAAAACTGTCGTTTGCTAAGCTGTTCGACGAACGCGCCCTCCCCCGAAACACGGCAGAAACGGGAAATGCGAAACGCTCTCCGCGAAGTCTGCATCGGAGGAGACTTCCCAAAGTGCGCCTTCTGTGACGCACATGTGCGCCTATGGAGAATTCGGATGGCGCACCATTATGGCGGCACTTTCGGTGTGCAGTATGCGGTGACGCATCTCAGACTATTCGGACGCACCCCCGATATTTATCCATAGTTCTCTGAAGTGCCTTCATGATGTGCCATCATCCCGCTTGCACTAGACGGACTTACTTTGTCGGACAATTAGATGAGAAGGTGCTACTGGATAAGTGACGTTCGTGATTTCTCATATGCGTGTATCAGACATTGCCTGCTTCAAATTGTGTCACATATTATATCCTTATAGTGTTGTCACTGTTGCTGTCCGGTGTACACTGGATATTTGTAGTATATCTGTTTTCATACCTGTTAGTGTGGATAAACTTTGGATCAGAAAATAATGAAGCACAGTGGCGTTTTCATTGTTTTAGCTTCCTTTTTCATGCACCTTTCTTTCTTTTAAACGAGTTCGCATAGATAGTGTCTTCATTTGCTGCCAAACTGTCTCACATTCTTACAATAAATCTTCCAATCTATTGCTCATTGTCACTTCATAATTTTCTCGGCATATTTCAGCCTTTTCAGCTTCCTCGTGCAACAGTTTATCTTGAATCAGTTGCTTCAACGAGAAGTTTTCAGTAAGGATACCCTATATACATGTGTGAACTTAGAAAAGTAACCAACCTTTCCATTCTGAGGGCTTCCAAGAGCTAATATTCTCTGAAGTCCTTTGGTGGTTTCGATAAAGAGCTTCGTGGCGTCATTATTCTTCTTCTAATGATGATTATTGTTTGTTTCTTGCAAACATAGAGGGTGTTTGTTTTTATTCGCTACAACATTTTTATTAAGAACTAGTAGAGCAAAATAGATGCTATTTTTCAGTTGAGTTATATGGCCAGGCGAACATTCCCTCGAAGAAAATTATGGAACTATATGATCACGAATTACCTAAAGTCCATTAGCTTTTCAATTAGGGGACTTCTCGCAAAGGCGAAATAACAGAACGGGATCTATTCGGCGTCGAAAGTAATTTCATGTTGAAAAAAAAAACACAAACGCGCACGTGCGTTGAAATATCTGTCGCGGAATTTCGCTATGCAAATGAGCCGGAACATGAACTAAGCACGTTTCTGGCGCAGAAAGAGCGACATGCAACCCAAGTGGGAGGGCCACGTAATTTGGAGCGATGAAACTGATTGATGCTATAGACCGCTCTTCTACCCGGATAAGGCGAAGGTTGCATCGTTTCTGCGTTTGCAAACTGCGTATTTCTTGTTTCGCCTTATTTGCATGGCGAGATTGAGCGATGAACATTTCAACACAGGTGCGCATTTAACACATATTTCCACATGGAATGTCTTTCAACGAGGAACATATTCCTTTCCGTTTCCTCGCTTTTATGCGAAATCCCATAATTAAAGAGCTAATTAGTCATTATTAGGTAATTACTGATCTTGTAGTTACATACCTTCTTCCGGAGAATGTTCAGCTGTCCATATTACTCAACTGCAAAACCGGCGTCTATTTTGCTTTGCTATTTTCTAACTACAATTTATGTGACGAATAAAAGTAAACACCTGCAGAATGCTTCTTTGGCTTCACACAGCCACGTACCTGTGGCAGTCCGTACAACGCCCAAGAACACAGTGTGCAAATTCAAAATATGGCATGTTTATTAGTGCAGCTGGTCATTTATATCCGCAGACATTAGAGGTTGTCCTTTAATGACTGCTGAATCTCTCTCACTGCTGCTTCACCAGTCGATTCTCTTGGGGTGTTAATGGTGATAGGGTCCATGGCTGAGTCATAGTACTCTCCTTCATGGTAGCACCAACTACATCCACAGTACCCGTGAAACCCGACATTGTTTTGCATGGGAGGCAGAGATGCGGAGTCGACACAGCAGCATAGTCCAATAAATCTGCTTTGAACAATGCTTCCTGACTTCCATAACTTTCACGACTTCAATGTCACATCATTGAAAATATCCTTTGCATCGTCTACTGAAACGAGGAAGGTGTTCATGTCCATCTTTCCTTTACCACAATCTGCCTCACAGTTTGCGGCAGCTCATTTATCATCACGTGAATTGACCAAGCTGATTTTTGCTGATTTAACTTGTGCTACTTGTGCCCCATCGGTATTAAATGTATAAGAGAAGTTGTCAATTGATGACAGGACCTAACCGGGCTGGGATAATGCTTCATACTTTGCTCCGTCCAAGATACCTTCAAATTTGTTTCTCCTAATTCTGTACAGTGACTGCCGGCAACCTCTTCTCTAGTGTTCGGTTTACACTGCTTTGTTGCGCTTTATGAGGTGCTCCGGAAAAGAAGCAGGAGTGAAGGAGGCTGCGCCTTCAGCTACTGCTAAATGTTAATTACATCTTTTAGATTTTCTATTTCCCACTATCTGATGCACGACAGTATTACTAGCCAGACATTGCGCATCTGTGAAGGCACAGTGCGACTGAGAATATTACACCCAAGCTGAAATATGTGCTGTGATAGAATACAATATGTAGTGCATTGATCCAGTAAATTGTCCAAATCACATTGAGTCTAATTCATTTTTGCGGGAATTCATTTATACTCATTGGAAAGCTCTACACATCTAATGTGACTATACCACAACAAACCTACTGGCGAACCGAAATGGAGAACCATTCCAATGAGAAATTTCCTGCTGGGGCTCATTGGTTCAATGAGACATGACGGGGACATTCAATTAGTTTGAAGCCACCACTTCTCATTACATCTCATTAACACTTTCTGTGACTTGTCATTATATCTCATTAAAGCTCAGCTACGCCGATTTTCGAGTGTTACAGAATGGAATGGTACTCACACGATGTGTTCATAAGGGAACACTGATTATGTATGCAAAATAGTTATCCCAAACTCCTCGCAGTTTTCCGAAAAAGTTCATTTTTAGTTTTACTGACATCCCGTCTGGTGGCCCGCAAACCCTGTGTCGACGACACATTCGTGGTCTGCCCGCGCTCCGGCTTGGCATGACTTTTGGCTTGGTTTCTTCCGCCAAGCCGGCCAGTTTCTTCTGCCGAGCCGTCTGCTGCGCAGATTCACATTGGGGAAGTGATAAACAGTTCGCTATTAGGGAGCCAGTATATTTCTGGACTTCACTAAACCCACGAGGAACGTGAGTTTTGCTTCCTTTGACTGCAAAGCATTTGCTAGGCCAGTACAGACTTCCTGGTGTGATTCGTGTTCTGTGCTGCGTGCCGAGAATGTGTGAGCGTTTTGCTCCCGTCTGCAAGAACACTTCAGCATGCAGTTCCAATGTTTCAAACCACAATTTTCCGAAAGGCGAAAGAGAAATCTATTGACTGCAACAATCGGTTACAACTCCGACTGGGTGCCACCTTCGAAAGGAGCGATTTGATCTGTTCATCTGGCTTATACGAATGTTACAGAAGCAATGCGCAACTTGTTTCACAAGAAGCTGAAGATGTCTCGTCCGGGATGCTGTGCCAACCTTATCTGCAGCAGGAGATTGCAGGGGCAGGACTAGGCAGCAGATAAAGGTAAGACGCGTAATATGTTAGACAAGTCAGTCATGCGGTGCAAATTGCATCACGTAGAAGAGAAAAATACGCTATCTGTCGGTTACTGCTTCATCCTTTAGAGATTACGCCCCAGCGGGTGTACTCTGTACAGATTTGGAATTGCCTTATTTGTTAAATGATTTCGCAGGCATGCTGGCACCACCGAAAAGCTTGCACTCCACGTCTCAACTATCACCGTCTGGGTTTCAAGCTGAAGGCTGTCACCAGTGCCAACCAGACGCCCCTTCAAAGTTCATCTGTTTTTGTTGACGGAACAGTGACACCTGGTACTGAGACATTTCATTTTCTGATTAATCAAGTGCATTCCATCACTTGTGCTCTTCTTCTTGTGTTCGTATACCCTTGCTGTTGCTCGCTAGCTTAGAGCAACCATGCCTGAGGTGGCAGCGCTTTCAGAGTACATTTAAGCAGTATCATCGTATCATATGCACGGCAGCAAATCTTGTGTATTTTGAGTAAGGTATAAATTCAATGTTGGCTCAGCTGTTGTATTTTGGTCACAAATAAGGTGTTTTTCCACAGCGCTCGAGAGCAGTTCAAGCAGTTTCATGTGTGCAACAGCACATACTTTTTCTCAGTTTTGACTAAGGTCAATCGAAATCTTCCAGTTGATGTCTTTTGGTCATAAATTATGTTTTTCGAGACATTCAAACAGCATCATGTGTGCAACAGTGCATACTTTTTCTGGGGTGAAGTAAGGTAAATCTGTCCGCCGTGGTGTTCTGGCAGTGCAGCAGAAGCTTGTGTTGCATTCAAGTGGTATCATGTATACAAAAACTTGGTTTTATGCCTTTCTGTAGCTGCTGTACTAATATTGTGAGTACAGAGACATTCCTGCAGAACATATCGGAGCATCATGTGTGCTATTGTTTGTATCATCTGCAGCAGTATATTGATAATGCTAATTATTCAATGACATGCTAACATTTACATTCTTACTTCCAGGTAAACCTGTCACGCAGATGCCCTACCCCTTGGTATGCATAGTTCAAGATTGTACCGAAACAATCCACCTGGAGCATTATTCTTCAATTGGCAGTGGCATTACTATCACAACACACCACATACTGCATGTGTATGGTGCGTGTACAATGCATCAAACCTATTCTCAGGTACAGACGAGCTGGTACGCAATTACAACATGAAACAACTGACACAGAGACCGTAAAGTCATGCCTTTTCCTCCGCACCTCGGGTTTCATGTTATTATCCTCACATGCAGCTAAATTCGCCTGTGCTGTGCAGCATGAGCAAAAGCATATATTATTTGTGGTCACATGACACGGAACACAAATACAGTGAAACCTTCCTATGTTGGACACCCGCGGTGCAGCCAAAGCGTCTCCTACTTATAGAGGTGTCCGAGTTACAGAATATGATGGCAACAAAAAATGGAAGAGATCACAGCTGTGAGAAATGTCCCCCTTCTTCAATTTAAGGTCCTTAGTGGTACCTCTACCCACTCTTCACTGATAATTATTACTGATTTTAGTAAATTCAATTCCGTTCAGATTCTACTCAATGGCATTACCTCTGGAGCTTTTCGAGCAGCAAGGACTTGTCTCTGAAGCGTCAGCCCACTTCTGATAGCTTTGGTGCAGTGCTCGTTCAAAGGCTCTAGACAAACTGAAGACAAGTGCCCACATAAAGAATTACAATGTAGACTGACAGCACTTGTTTTTGGACTCTAAAAACTAAAGCAATGAAATGCTGTGACCAGTATAGGGAAAAAAGGGGCAAAAGTCAAGGCCATTGGCTCATTTTGGGTCTTTTTGGTGCAAAGATGGGCCGATATTGAGGTAATTTGGCCAGGGTTTTGTCCGACTTTGCAGGGAAAACCCTATCCTACTTCCAAGATAGGGAGGTGTCCGACATAGAGAATTTCGTCCCCATGTAGTTTCAATGGGAGCCTGCCCGTGCAATGAAATCGTGGGGAGTTGTCCGAGGTAGGGAGGTGTCAGACTTTGGAGGTTTTACTGTACTATAGAGCATTCTACATCATGTAATCTAACAGTTGTTCACGTTTGGATATTTTAACCATGGAATTTACCCTGCATGCACCATACCATGTCCAAACACGAACAACTGCTAGAGAGCAGCATGTACTGCTTCCGTATAGCACTTATGGCTTGCGTCCTGTGATCGAGAACAGTGATGTCTTTTTTTCTGCTACAACCAGTAAACTACAGTAAAGATTTAGAAATACTGTGTCATACCATAAAGCACTATGGGAAATGGCAGTTTGAAAAACTGGAGAAGACTGTCATTAGAATGGGGGACATGTTCTACGGTGAAATTTTTTACAGTGTGTGCTGTACCACGTAATGCACTGCAGGCCTACCACAGTATGGTAACGCTCTGAATACTAATTTGCTCAAAAAAGGAATGTGTGCGTTTCTTGTACTAACTTCCCCTTATGCAAGGTTGTAGAAAAATGTTTTCAGCTAATGGGGAGGGAGAGGACATCATTCTGGAGTCTCGTTGACCTACAATGTGTCGTGTGTGAAGGTCATTTTGAAGAGTGTAGGTGGTAAAAGACTGTGTTCCCACATTCTTGGCAGTGTTGACTAATAACCATAATGAACTAGAGAGTACATTTGTTGCTTCATATATTTGTGTCATGGCAAAGTATGTAGAGATACATCTGTCTCAACATGCAGGTGCCAAAACTGCTTTTTGTGCCTAAAATATGACAAATAGTTGTCTGTTCAACACCACTAATCATGTGCCGGCCTCCATGACCTGTCTGTGACATTCCAAAGCGATTAACATGTCCCATAGATGTGTGCAATGCTGAAGATGATTGTGTACCTTCTATGGATTCTTGTTTCAAGAAAAGTACTGTGTGATTTGCTAACAGCACCTAGCTGTACCTTCACAATTCTACATAAAAATATGTCAAGTTTCCGGAAGGAAACATCATGAAGGTCCATAGCGAGAAACCCTGAGACGAGGGATAGGAAGGGACATACACAATGTCTCAACATAGCGTGTTTGTGTCCCTTCTTGTATCTCCTCTTCAGGTTTCGCCATCATGGACACTATTACCAGCTCGCTTGCTGTTGAACCGTTCTTTCAACGATAAGGGTCACTTTCATGGACTGGATAGCAGCCAACATGCTGTCAATAAAAGAATAATGGAAGGAGCTAAATATGATCCTTAGGCTGTACGTGGTCATTGCTTTCTGACAAATGGTGACTTAGAATTTCAGGACAGTGCCTGCAGTGGTAGTATTCTTGTGTTCTCACCCTTGACGCCCATTGTGTGTCATCGGTCACCTGTAATCTGCTAATATGCACATAGCTAAAACAAAGTATATTTGTATTTCTTTGAGTACAGTTGGTACAGCACATTGTTTTTTACATGTTCTATGGAAAATATAAATAAAAAAATCTCTACTCTGCAAGTCTCCTGTCAGCTCTACAAAGCAGCTTCGAACTTCACTAGAAGCCACGTGTGAAACCTGGACCAAACTAGTGGTGAGGGTCCATATAGGTCATAGATAGATACTATTATTATTATTATTAGATCATAGGTCAGGCTTAGGTCCTGGTTGGTAGCAACGCATTTGAATCTTATTAAAAATTGGTGCAGAAGGTGACCAACATAACTAAATACACCAACTGACTCTCACAAATTTTGTGGTGTTATACTTTTGAAACAACATTAATACGCCGCAGTGGTCTTTTCTCCTTTGTTCCTTTTAACCTAGAAATATTAGGTCTTCGGCATCACCAGCCTTAGTTGCTGAGCATGCAGTTATTTACGTTGAGCACTGCAGTTTCATATTTGTTTCTCTGGACAAGCAAGCCCGCTTCCCCCTTTTGATAAGAGTCTTTCAGCTTTGACAGGGCATTTGTGGACAAGGAAAACATTTGGACTATTGTGTATTTTGCTATGAAGTGCACCGTACAAGGCAGAGGACACCATCAACCATTTACACCAAGGTTATTAAATTTGTGATAAAGAACATATACCTTTTGTCACTGACTAATTTGGTGGCAAAGTTACTTGAGTGGCAGTTGTGGAATTTTAAGCACATGTTTAAAAAAAATAGGATATGGGAAGTGCCGACTGCACTCTGAGAAAAAAGGGAGTCAAAAACACTCCTTTGTCGGGGCAAAAAGCTGTAACTCCCAGGTGCAAAATTTTAGGCTTCTGAGGAGTTACCTTAACTCCAGGACAAGAGGGAGTAAGGTTAAAAACCCACAGCGGAGTTCCGTTAACCCCCTGTTGCGGAGTATATTAAGCACCTCTGAGGGAGTTGAGCTAAACCCTGTCACAGAGTATAATAAACACCCCCCATGGTGTAGGGTTCAACCTGTGACAGAGTATACTGAACACCTCTGACAGAGTTGGGTTAATCCATATGCTGGAGTATGATGGACCCCTCCAATGGTGTTGGGTTAACCCTTGTCACAGAGTATATTAAACACCTCTGATGGACTCAGGTTAAACCATGTGATGGAGTACACTAAACACCTTCAATGGAGTTAGGCTAACTCCCATGGAAGAGCATACTAAAAGCCTGTGAGGGAGCTTATCAAACACTTGTGGGGGAGTATATGAAATGCCAGTGAGGGAGTATAGTAAGCTCTGATGATGGAGTTATGTTAACCCCGATAGTGGAGTCCAACTAACCCCCAATAGACGATATGCATAAATCCCAGGCGCCAGTGCGATGCAGTGTCTTGGGAGCCTGTTCATTCCCTGGCGCTTCCTTCTCCTTCCTGATGGCATCAGGTTCGGAATGAGGGAGAGAAGGATGGTGCCAAAGGAACGAACAGGCTCACAAGATGTACCGCATTGCACTGGCATCTGGGATTTATGCATATCGTCTATTACAGGGTGAAAATAAACCTCTAATGACGACTAGCTTCCTCAAATTCTTCCAGGACGCACAGCATGACCCTACAGTGCACTCAAAAGCACCACCGCAGTCTTTAATTTTGAAAGAACGTTCCCAAGCAGCACAAAGGACCGGGGCGAAGCCGGTCCAGCATCGGGAAAGAATCCTACAAAGTCGGGGGCATGCCACCAGCCGATACCGGTCCTTCCTCCAGTTTGCAACACCGGGATGATTAAGGACCGACATCGGCAGCAAGTATTCGGTCCCAGCAGGTCCCCGGCGGATCCCCGATAATGCTGGCAGGGGCTCCCCCCATGCATATTTACCCCCCCCCATGCATATTTTGGCATTAATATGCTTATTTTTAATAATTACAATAATTTTGAGTGTAAACAGTGTGTGTAGAGCCCAACATTTTATTTTCGGAGAGGAAATAGACTGACACAACACTTGGAGCACCTCAATAGACTAAACGACGAGTGGTGTACACTAAGCAGTCTGCCTGCATCATCCAATGCATGCCAATTGTGTCTGAAATGAAAAACAAAAAAAGAGGGGTATACAGAAATATGCAGCATGTCCGCATAACTACTGTCATTGCCAATGTAGCCTGAAAAGAAAAGGGTGGAAATGGTCTACCGTAATATCCAGCCTGCCTGCGTAACCACTGGCCCTTCAATGGTGTCTCAAAAGGGGGGGGGGAACGTACACAGTAAGAGGTGGTCTCTGAAAGGAAACAAAAAAGGTATGCAGTAGTAGGCAGTCTGCCTAACCACTTGCACTTCGGCAATGGCCCTGGAAGAAATGAACGGCTTGTAGCATTAATATTAGACGTAACGGTAAAATTGCTGCATGGTGGGAAATGGTATACAGTAATATGCAGCCTGCCTGCGTAACCACTCGCACGTCAACAGTGTCTCAAAAGAAAGAAAAAGTATACAGCAAGAGGCGGTCTGCCTGTCCAAGTGGTGGTGCCTCAAAGAAAACGAAGTTATGCAGTAATAGGCAGTCTGCCTATCTGCTCACGCTTCAGTACTGCCCAGACACAAAAATGAATGGCATGTAACATTAGACGTAACGAAACAATTGCTGCACTTCAGCACAAAATAGTATGTGCACGGTACGTGGAATGAGCTTTATCAAAAATGGTAAAATGCACAGCGTAGGGATTACGAAACTCAAGAGTTACCAAGAGAAAATTTAAATTATGAAAAAATGACAAAGCCAACGACTGGGAGAAATGCAAGTCCAGGAAAGAGAAAATAGTTCACATCCAGCGCCTTTGGTGCAAATGACTAGCAATTACTACAACGAAAACTGTAAAAAATGACAGCTGACCGGGACTAGAGCTGACAGTCAATGGTGTGCGCATATTCAGCGTTCCTTCACAAAAACGTCAATAAGCAAAAAAAAAACATGGTCAAGGAGAAGCATCCCTATTGAAAAAAAAAAGCGACATCAGGTCTGATGTTAACATCACAGCTGCTCTGATGATGTTAACATCAGAGCTGCGCTGGCTGATGCTCACATCAGAGCTGTCTTGATGCTGATGTTGACATGAGAGCTGCATTGATGCTGGTTATGGCAATCTTGAAAATGCTGCAGTCTTGGTTTACTGAAATGTTCTGCAAAGAAAGCCCCTCATGCCTGCGGTATATGAGTACCGACAAGAACCCTCACGAAACAGGAGATAGCAGCAACGAATCACTTCACCAGAACAATTCACCACTCCGGAGTACGTACCTTTTAACGCATATCCATTTATCATCAACATACCTAAGCGTTGAACTCACGGGGGCACAAAAACTGGTAATGATCGAACGGTGAACAACAGCGCAAAAGAGCACACCTAGGTCCTCATTTCCGGTCCAACTTGTCCTTCTTCCGAAAAAGCACTTCTAAGCGTTGTCATGGCCAGCAAGAGTCCCCACTGCATTTGAACACGGTGCTTGAGTTTCTCTTGCTGAAGGCCGCTGCGTCATACACGCTGAACCTGCAAGAAATATCGTTCCAGAAAATACGATGGCAGGACACCTATATGTAGAGCAGTGTAGAGACATATGACATACCGTCTGCACAAAGTACACAGTCGACTTCACTTGGCGTTCTATCTCCCTGTCGTTGCGCAGATCCCTGCAAATAGAGTAAAACGAACAATGAGAATGCATGGCGCAGTCGAACATATTACTTCAGAGTTATATTAATTACACACCTGAAACGGCAATAATCCTGAAGGCGAAGAACGATTTGGCTTCACATGCAAGGTAGCGTCTTCACTCTTTGACATGTCAAACGAGACCGACTGGTTTGCTCGCGGTTAGAAGAAACGCTTCCACTTACAGACAGTTGCAATATCAGACGGGTTGCAAGAACGACAGCACCAGGTGAGAACAACAATACAAAGCCTCTAAAACGCTTTAGACTTGCTGGAACGCTCGCAATTACGCGAACTACACGCGGCGACGAGAAACGACCGTTACAGCAGCCAAAGCGAAGCCAACAAGAACAGCGCATGCGCGACAGGCAGCGCGCAGCGCTGGCTGGTGGCATGGAAGACAAGCGACGACGCGCGAGCGAGCGCGGGTGAGCCTGTGTTGAAATGGGCATGGAGCCAACATCTCCGCGCAATGGCTTGGCGGACGAAATATGACGACGGGTAGAATCGTACTACCTCTTGAGATTGTGGCCGTTCCAGGATCTTTCAGAAATGCTGCTGTTTTCATAAGAATCCCTGAATGTTGTGTTTGAAGCAAAATTGCAACATGAGATTGGCCAAAGCTAAGGTATTAGTTAGTTATGATTGTGAACAGATCGGCAGTGCAACCTGACAGTGAGAGATCAATAGAATCAAAAACAACAAAACACTCACTGTTTTGCCGACCCTTTCTCTAGTGTTCTTTCTTTCTTTCTTTTTTTTTGTTTGTTATAATGAAGGAAAGCAAGGTTAAATGCTACATTTTTCTTGACTGTGTGCGATGGTGTACATCGCAGGTTCCTCATGTGCCATGAATCTACTTAAAAGCTGCTGATGGTGGCAGGGATTCACATTTATAACAGTGACCAGAATGCGGCAGGAGTACTTTTGAGGCACTCTGGCCACGTTGACCACAAAACGGCGTTCCATACTCCCTCCGAACCAAACTTTGCAAAACTTGTTGCTCAGAAACATTAAGAACACACACGCCGGCCATTTGCACCCAGCAATGACAACCAAAACAAAGATGATGGCGATGGCAGTCGCGGTAGCCCAAATGCAGGGAGCTCCATCGTAGTCTTTGCGGGTTTCGGTGCAGCGGTTTTCGTCCGATCAGTTCGACTTGCTAAAGCTCTCTTCGTTTCGTTTCACGTGAGTTTTTCGATTCGGGAGATTCGGTCGCTTCGTTCGGGCGTGGCCGACTCTTCCCGAGTATCTTGTACTTGCGTGCTTTGCAGTGAGGCTCCATTAATACTTCTGTTCAGGGTGCTGCGTGTGCATGTTTTCCGTCATACAACACAACACAACACAACACATGAAGTGAACTGCAGCCCAATGTTTGAAAGAGTTACCTCATACCAGACAGCCAAATTCCTTCCTGAAGGGATGCTTCACTGTCTCGTACAGCTTGGGACAAAAGTTTCTGAAACACGGGTGTTTTGTATTTCACTTCTCTACGCCTCCCCTGCGGCCTAAGGGGAACACTTGTTGAACAGAATCCCCAAGGATTCTGCTCAACAAGCATTTCCCAAAGGTGGCTGGGAAAAGTCCAATACAGAAAACCCGTGTTTCAGAAACTTTGTCTCGAGCTGTACCATCCGATCACGTGTTACCGAATCTGCATAAACATCGGGAGACGAGCGGGAAGAAATACTTAGCCAGTACACCACAGCAGATCGGGACGTTAACGGGGATCCATCGGGAAAGAATCCTGGCCGGGACGCAAACGGGAATCTATCGGGAAAGAATTCTGACCGGGACACGAACGGGGATCTATCGGGAAATAATTTTATGTAGTTTCCCTCTCCCTCAATTCTTCCCCCTCACATAGTCGGGAAGCAGTCGGGCTCGTGACGGCGATATCGGCCACCTCGAACCCATCATCCCCGTTACGTTCCCAGCCGAATCCCAGTCCTTTGTGCTGCTTTTGTTTATTTAGTAGCCTCACCGTGAGGAAAATATCACAAGACAGCAGATACAGGTCTCAAACTCACTCGTATGGTATACATATCAAATGACCTACTTTCCTTCCACTTGGTTCATGCATGCTACAGATGCACAGAACAGACAAGAGGTCACATTTTGGGAAAATTGTTTGAAGTACGAGACAAACACGAAATGCTGCTATTATGTTGAGCCAAGGAATTTTCTTTTCGTCTACTCTCCTTTGCACACTTCCCATTTGAATTTTTTCAATTTGAACCCTGTCCCAGGGAAAGTAATAAGCTTCACATTGAACAGCCAGAGCAGAGGTACTTGCAGTAAGTCAAACCTGGTTCGCGCCATTCTCGTCCATTCTCAGGATTGGCGGCAACCCGAATTCTGGGAACGGGGACAAAATCTCGTCGGCGTAATATCGAAACCTTTATGTCATATGCAAGACAGCGACACAGTAATCGTGAAACAGGTTGCGCACCTTGCTAAAAGGCACTGCACTGAAAATCACGACAGAGCACAGTTTCGGTTTCTTTCTCATAGGCTACCATGTATAATTTTTTATTCGCCAGGGGAACAACAGAGATTAGAGGTAGGTGTGTGCTCCGTATTTTATTAAGTAAGTTACACGTCGAGGTAACCGAATCTGCTTGCGCACTTGCAAAAATTCTAACCGCTTTTCGCGAAAACGCGTTGTTAAGGAGCATTGCAGGGGAAGCACGCTTCCAGGCGAAATTGGCCGCCGATCCTGCTCGTTTATTATACTCTCATGACGGAGTACAGAAAGGGTCGAAGGAGTTACGATAACAGCAAGACGGAGTAACCGCGAGCGTGGGACTTTTCAATGGAGTTATCTTGACCCGGTGGGAGTAAAATAAACTTTTACTCCTGCTTAACTCCAGCTTGACTCCCTTTTTTCTCAGAGTGTGGTTGAACATGTGGAGTACCCAATATAATAATTGGGGGTTTACGTCGCGAGACAACTGAGTGTGGAATACACAGCACAGTGTAATGTTCCTTATTCTGGCAATGTTAGCATGGTTCAAGAAGTGGGAAATGTTGCACTACCCTTAATAACATCTGTTGGATACACATACAGGATACACAGGATACACATACCCTGATCTGAAGACACTATGCCTAACTCAAAAGCAATATGAGATCGACCCGTACGTGTTTATTTGCGAAACTATTATGAATGAAATATGGCCTGTGTGGTATAGAACAATGCGCACACTCAAGTAAACATGCAAAAAATACGTATAAGGGCTCTCGACCTACATGCCGCGATGCGCTCTACGAGATAAACAACACACTACAAAACTACATCCAACACTTTTTGTGCGGGGCAACACTATTGAGCACTTTCATATAACCCACGAATGGTTCAACGAGTGCAGTTCGAGTGGTCACGATACATTCCTACGTCGTTCATTGCAGTCGCGCTATGATGCTGCACAATATATGTATCTCGTGTAACAAGCCTGGCAATCGCACGATGTGCATGGGCAGAAATACGGCCTTCTTTCTTTGAAGACCAGTCCTCTGCAGGTATATGCTCAAACGATCACCAAGTCACACGTTGTTGCTCAATCGCTGCCATTCCTGCACTTGTAGTAAAAGCAGCAAACGGGTTGACGTGAATGGCAGCTGAACGGTTGAACTGCGAAGTTCTCGAGCACACAATCATAATTTCACGCCGAAAATGATGTTGAGGTGAGTTCGCGGTTGTTGTTTCCATCGTTCAATAGTTCTCGGGATTACCTCGGACGAAACGCTCATCGTAGCCGGCGGCCATAACTGGATTTCCTCGCAAACGGGAGAAGACGCCAGGGAAGTCAGAGAAAGCCTCAGCTTTCATCCAATCAGACGCACGATTCTCTATCTACGTAGATGGAGCAGGTTTATCCCATCTACGTCACAAAAATGGCTGCGCCCATGGCTTGTTTTGGTTTCTTTGATGAATTAATTTTCGTAATAGGAAGACAAAATTGAGAAACGAAGGTGCGTTTCGGGGGCAGTTGGATGTGCTCGTTCTGAATATCACAACCGTTTCAACACATCGGGAAATCGGCGTAGCTGACCTTTAACACTTGCTGTGATTTCTCATTACATCTCATTAACACTTGCTGTGATTTCTCATTACATCTCATTAACACATACTGTGATTCCTCATTAAGACTAATTGAATATGGCACCATTTTCAATGTAATATTTGTCCCAAATCATGTATTGGGAATGTGAATTTTCGCAGTCACTGAATGAGATTTGTGTACATGATATCCAATAGGTTCAATGAGATTTTCATAGGATTTTGAATGAGACGATTTCCAGCAGGGATGTTTAAAGATCGAGCCAGGACACTGCCAGAGTCATGGATGGTAAAAAGCTTTATAAATGCATGATCTATAATGATACCCGCACGAGGTGGAGGAAAAAATCTTCTAAATGGAAACGTGAAATCGGCCTGCTGGAAAAGACATTGGATGACGCGGACCGATATCATGTAAGAGGGATCTCTATAGTATAGGCTGGATCGCGCATAGGGTGCTCCACAGCGTGGTCACCGGCCGCCATATTGGATTCTGTCGTCTGCATTTAATTCAAGCGGGGCTGCCCGTATTTTTTAGAATTTACTTTAAACTAAAGGGCATGTCATGCCAGTTTGTTATAGCTTTGAGTACACTTCACACGGACAGAGAAAGAGGGATAATTTTTCACAGGTGAGCTCTTTATTTTGAGGAAAAATCTGTTTATTCGTATCGCATGCATCTGATAGCTCGGACTTGTTTGCATTGCTACTTCGCTGGTGCTGTTACGTACTAAGAAAGCATTTGTGGCTGTTCCTATAAATCTCACCCCATGTATCAACAATGCGCTTGTGCTTGCAGGTTCCCGTCACAGTCGCTCAGCTGTGCCGAATTAAGAAGCGGATGCAGAACCTACGCCAATATGCCAATTTGTTCCACTGTTCTTTTAATTTGTGAGGTACGGTGGAAGTAAATAAACCGCTGTGTTAACCTCGTATGTGCAGTCACTCCTACAGCGTGTGAAGTCATGCACGTGCATGCTCTTCGTGCACAGCGCTTCGAATTTCTGTAATGAAATACGCTGACAGCTGAACAACTGCAAAGCACTCGTGACAATAACGTTATTTTAAGATGAGGAATGGGGAGTTTCATCGCCAGGGTCTATACTCGACCCCATTGCTGGTGGTGAGTCCCTTCAGAATAAGGAACGAGGTCTTATTGTAGAACACACACAGAGACACTCGTAGAACATAATACGATAACGGAAAAAGTCAAACGAGAACCGTACAATACCAAACCACATAATAACGAACGAGAACCACGGAACACCACACGAAAACCGAACAACAAACGAAAAATATAAAGACGGAAGTACCTTACAATAACAAACAGTGCGAAACATTTCTTAGCATCTCCGCGTTTGCTCGAAGGCTTGAATGTGTAAATAAGCGTAGTGCTCTCGCAGTTAAGAAGCTGCTAAGAATCGCGGAAGTACGTTTTGTTTTATTTGAGATAAAAAGGCACTCGAAGGACACAAAGGTTGTTGTTTGACATCGTACAGGATGGTAGTATAAGTTGCATGACTGGCAAGGCACGACTGCGGGATCTACATTGTTAATGGTGTGCACTGATTATTATTACTTCCGACGAACATCTCGCAGCGTGAGGAAATGATGTAATTGAGCACATTTGGATTCCAGCTGTTGCACGACAGCGTCGTAGCGCGCGTTTCTACCACCCCCTTCGCGTGCACAACGTTTTGGGAAACGGGAACGTTTTGTCGTAATGGACCATTTCCGACAACGCGTATGCGCATGCCCAGCCCTTGGGTCCGCCATTTTTGAGCGGAAAACATCGCCATGGACCCACCTGCGGGCGACTGTCATGTTCATTGTGGGCAGATAATCGGTTTCAATGTTACGCGGACGTTTGAAGTCTGGTAATGAGTACAATACGCTTTCACTCTTTCCGCATTCTTCTTCCAATCTTCTTTGGCTACTTTCTCACGCAACGTACGCACCAGTTCTTAAAGCGTCACCATTATTAGAGGGATAGACACGACGTTCGACATTCCGCCGCCAGGGGCGACGCGAATATGGAAAAGGTCCATTGTGAAGCATCCGCTAGGGTACAGAGGATAGAGTTACATTTCACATGACACCACACATGAATTTAATGCCAAGGTGCCGGAACGCACTTTCTGTCACAGGTTTGCAAACGCGGTAGAGGACAACAGTACACGTACTTCAGTTTAAGGAAGAGATCCCGAAGACGATTTTCATCTTGGTGTGCGGTTGGGGTGTGAAGCCCATATCTACTGGATTTGAGGCTTTTTTAGCTTGGGTAGAATACCTGGTGTAGCGTTTTGAGCAGCATGCTTGTGCTGAAGTTAATTGAAACTCCTAGGCATGGAACTGAACATCAAAAGTCAGTGTTATTCAAGATGTCAGTGTTGGAACAAACACATTACAGACTACATACCGACTTTCTTTTCTGTTCCCAAAACCGCATAGCATGTGACTAAAACGTCGCCATACACGAAGTTCTCTTAATTGCTTCACACGTACGCAGATAAAACTTTCCCAGTCCCAGCTTATGCGGCGACACCACATAGAAATTCCCACATATTCCGAAAATATCGCGTCCGGAAACTTGACAGATCTTCAAACACATCATTCCCTCCACGCCATTTAAATGTAGCTTTCCAGCACAACCTTTGCTTCCTTTGGAGTAGGTCCCACCTATGACACGAAAACGAGGCAACAGAAATTGCAAAACAAGATTGGAGCTGACCAGAAAACATTAACTCATTATTGGAGAAATCGTTATTAATTTTTATTTCACAAACACTCGTTTTTAACGCTTCTTAGTAGAGTATTCGAGGACAAACAGCGCATTGCCTTGCAGGAGATTTCGCGGAGCTAGTACTGGAGGGAACGCGAGCGCTGCGCCGCGGCCAACAATAGACTCGAGGAATTGGGACGTCATTCTCCAGCCGAGTTCGGTCTCCTTCACTGATCTCTATAGTAATAGGCTGGATAGCGGATTCAGGGTGCAACAGTACGGTCACCGGCCGCCATCTTGCGAAGCTCAAAACATTGCCGTCAGCGACTCAGATGCATATTCTGCATGCGCCTTTGCGTAGCATTTTTGTGGTGTCATGCCCGCCTGCTGTGGTTATGGGTGTACTGCCCGTACTGGCAAGATACCGGGAACGACATTTCACAAGTAAGTGACTTAGTTTTACTAATAAATGTGATTTATTAGTCCACGAGCGGAGCGACAAAACGTTGCTGTTTAAGCATGTGCGCGGCACCTTGTGACTCGTATCTCAAGATCTAAACGTTAAACTTTAAGCAGTACGTTATCTGGATAGAGTCATTGTGATAGTCCAGACTTCCTGCAGTTCACGAGTATGGTCTCGGCACGTAGCAGGCGTTGATGTGCGCTTGCCAGGTGTGGGATCTACGGCTCAGTTTGTTGGTCACGGTATCGACGATTGCTTGCTTGGATCAGCCTTGTCATCCCTGCCGTAACTGATGGCATACATTGTTCAATGCAGGTTCCCTCACAGCCGCCCACAACCTTTAAAAAAGTCTGTGGTGAATGTCAGGCGAAAGGACTGGACGCCGTCGAGGACATCACTGGTCTGCAGCAAACATTTTAAAGACAGGTGCTTCGACAGAACAGGGCAAACCGTTAGACTGAGGCCTGACGCTATGCCCAACAAGTTCGACTTCCCAGAACATCTAAAGAAAGTAATAATGCATGCGTCATATGTAGAGGCCGGATTTATATGCACTACAAGCTGGTTGAACACACATGCATGAAAAATTCATTAATCTTGATCAAAATATGCACCTCTAGAAATTCACTTGTATGCATTTAAAACACGTAGCAAATTCACTGGGGCAAAAGTATCTTGCTTTATGCAGTGTACAAAAACCATGCAGAGTTGAAAGCATAGATCGAGAAGTTACCCGTCAAAAAAAACTCCCTACGAAGTTACCGTGTGAAAAATGTAACTGCGTTAATAACTAAGTTATTCAGCCCGAAACGTAACTCGCAGTTACGGAGTAACTTAAAAAAAGAATGAGTTACTCCCAAGTTACTTCGGACACAAAATAGCACTACACAGGTGCAGCGCGTGTGAGCAGTTGAGTTCGACCCTGAGTTGCCTGAGTTGAGTTTTCGTTTATGTCCAGCAATGCGAACGCTTTGCATCTTATTCCTTGTGGGCACACAATGGTTCAGCTTCATTTCAATAGCAGCGGTTCTTACTTCCTGAACAGAATACTGTCATTGACTGAACGTCACGTTTTATGACATAAAATGCCATGGAAGAACCGGAGAGTAAGCAAGAAAACAAGTGGACGTGAGTGAAAAGCGAATTAAAAGTAACTTGGAACTTAGCTTAAGTTACTTTGACAAAGTTACCTGAAAAAGAAATGAGTTCCTCTGAAAGTTACCACGGCGCAAAAGTAGAGAGTTAAGTTGTAAGTTACCAAAAAAAGGAACTTAGTTACAGTAATGAGTTGCCTCGAGCTCTGGTTGAAAGTGTGTATTTGCATGAAAGTCTAGCCTCTATGAATCATGTTCCCTAGCTAAGAGTTTCAAGCGATGGTTGATGATTGGAATCAGTACTGCATGAAGGGCACCTTAAAGCTGCAACTAGTCCAATATATGAAAACACTCCTGAATTATGCATTCATATGCAGTTAAAAGCCACTCCATATTGGATAGGACAGTACTAAGATGGGCAAAAGCATATAAAGAAAAAGTATTGCGTGAATATATTGCCTAACGTACAAACTCGTATTAGTGGGACATACAAACACACCAGGCACATGTCTCTTTGGTGCGTTCCAGCATGTTTACTTTACTTAGAGACAATAAATAATTTTTTCAACCTCGAATGTCTACTCTTTACTCTCCCTGCTTAAGTTTGCGACAATATATGTTTGAATGCAGCCCAAATGAAAACAATGTGATCCGTCTGATCAAAGAAGTTTCCAAGTGCTACAGCAGTATTGGACTGTACCACCTTGCCAAGGAATATACCGAGAAGGTGACAGCCAGGCCTCATCTGCGAAAGAAATTGTCAATGTTGATCATATCCAACAACCAGTAATGCACTCTGCCCACTTACCTGGTTGACTGCTCTAAACTTGCTGTTGCAACTGGACTTGTGATACTTTGATGTTGGAGCTTTCACCACAAGACCTTGCTACTTAGCCTTTTTATGACTTATTCACTCTACCTCTAGTCATTTTGAACTGTCTTTACCGGCAATTACCTCCCCAGTGTACATATTTCTAGTCGATACCGTCATTTAGCCTTTATATCACATAATATCATTCTAGTCCTTTGGAAGTGCTTTAGTGCCGTTCGGCATTTCGTATCATAACTAGTCATATCTAAACTTCCTGTGTAAAGCATAATGTTTATACCCAAGCATATTAATGTGGTTACATAAACAACCCAGGCAGCACAGCGCGACGGGCCAACGTGGGTGCGCCGGCGGCGACCGACCCGACCGGGTCGGCTCCCAACCACGGTCCGGCATACGGTTTGCAACACGGGGATGTTAAGGGTCCGTTATCGGCAGCCTGTATCGTACCCCAACGATTTCCCGAGGTGCAGCCAATGCGCACTTACGGGTGCCTCCTACCCCCAAAACAAGAGTTAATTTGCGCGATTTTTAAAAACAAAATCAATATGTCATTGTAGAAAACTCTTTATTGCATCATAGTCACAAGATACATGAGTTCTTTAATGCATCACTTAGCCAGCAATGAAAAAAATGAGTGTTACATTGAAAGTATATAACCACCAGTCCCGCATATGTACTATTTACTTCACAAATATTCACTTAACACAGGTTATATGGAACAGAGATAGAAGTTGGAACTCGTTGCCAGTTAAGTTAGACTGTTGAAAGATGGAAGTCACTGGAAAGGTTAGCCAGAACATAATTGTAGGCCGGCTCCACGTTAGCTCAGACAGGGAGGTCCCATGGACCCCCTGAATTTTCATGATTTTTTATATATATTTAGACGCTCATCGCAGATGATGATCAACATTGGTAAAATTAATCATTCGAATACTTTCCGTGCAAAAAATCGATAGATCCAGCCTTGAATTCGATTGTTGCAATTTTGCCGTGTTTCCACGTGTATACACCCCGAGTTTTAAAAGATATCGTAGTGCATTTTTTTTTGTGCTTTAGTATACCTACCTGCCAGCACTCCGAGCGCAAATTTAGGCGCACAGGTGCAACACTGTATCGTATAAAAATCGGCGAACATGCTCTGTCGCGCAGTTTTGTTCAAACTTCGACGCCTCTTGCTCTGGCTGTAGATATCTCCGACACGTTCGTACGCAGTGGATCCGCGTTTTAACGCGCTAATCAGCAGTATACGCCTTTGGAGAAGAAGTTTTTGCGTTCGATGAAAGGCCTAACATCGGGCCATATCCTGGACCGTTTTGAGAAATACACGCGCAAAATCCATGTTTATTTCCAAATATGCCTAAACATAAGCATAAGATATCAGGCGTCGAAATTAGGACAAAAGTGCGCGAGAGGGCATGTTCGCCATTTTTATAGACACACAGCGTTGCACCTGCGCGCTAGAATTTGCTCTCTAACAGCTGGTCTGTAGGCATAATAAAGCAGCATCAAAAAATTTCACAACAATATCTCTTAACACTCAAGAGGTATACGCGTGCAAACACGGCAAAACTGAAACATCCGAATTCAGGGCCGGATTTTCTCGATTTTTTTGCACGAAAGCTACTCGGCAAAAATGTTGATCATAATATACGCGAGCTTGTAAATATAACAAATAAATAAACAAGTAAATATAAAAAATACTGAAGACCCAGGAGGTCGATGGGACCTCCCTGCCTGAACTGACGTGAAACCGGCCAGTAACTAAATTTCAAACGCAATTACACGTAATAAAACGTAATGAAAATTGACGTGAAGTTTCTAAGCTACTTCAGAAATGTAATAGGTTACCTTCAAGTTATTTTCTACTCAATACATATACTTTTCAGCTCTTGACTTCTCTATATGGTTAATTCAGACGTTGCTGTCACAATGGGCGATTCAAGACGTTTCAAAATAGTGTTGATATACAAAAATGATATCAGTATCTGCTACAACAAAAGAAGCCTACATTTATAGGAAGGGAGTTGCCTCAGGACAGAAGCCGCCGATATTTCGAACAGGGACTGTTCTTCTTCTGGGCATTTGTAGGCTTATTTAGGGAGGGATTTGATGATTTTGATCTCGTAATAAGGCACATAAAAAAGGAGCACAAAGCAAATTTGTGCTCTACGAGTTGCCCCCTACATACATATCGTAGAACCGTACAAAGTTTTAATCCTGCTACTCAATGCCCTCTATCATTATAAATACACTGCTTATCGTTAAGATGCGCGATACCTGAGCTTCCTAATGCTCGGCTAAAACATAATTTGTAACATTCACCGTGGAACAACGGGAGTTAGACGCGCCGTGCACGTGCCATCTTTCACCTCAAGTCATGGGGGGAGGACTCAGCCTGCGATGTTTGTAGACCAGAATCGAACAAAAGGAACTTTGAACTTTCTTCAAGTTACTTTGACAAACTTAACCCCCCACCCCTGAAACAAAAGAAAACGGGAAAGGAACGAGCTCCTCAAGAAGTTACTGGAGCTCAAAAGCAAAGAGCTATGCAAAACGTTACTGAAAATAGCTAAGCCGAGTACCCTAGTTATAGTATCGAGTTACGCCCAACAACATGGAACACGTGAACAACTTGAGAATCCATACTACATGTGTCATGATCGTTCCATACCTTCTTTCAGAAAATAGAAGAAATATTTGCGCACCTTTGCTAATACGAGGGCAACATACACACAATTTGGGAACCACAATCTAAGATAAAAGGCGTGAGAAGGTGGTAACTGCCTTAGTTACCTCCTAAGCCAACATAGCGTCTGATAAAGGGTGTAAAAAGGTGGTAAAAGAAATTATCATCCATCCAAATTACAACAAAAAGGTGTACGCCCCTCTCGCTCCCGGAATCAGAAGCGGTAACCTTATTATTCGTGGCAGAGAGTGAGGTAGCAGATAGAACTTTGCAACCTTTTAGGCACAACATATGCGACAACTATTGCCTCCTAAAAGCTCTAATTGCTCCACCCTTTTTTCTGAGAGTGCAGTATGGCACGTGTAAAGTGCCTCGTACACTTGTTTTTATGAGAAATATTAATGTATCAAGAAGATGCCTTTTCTTATGGCTTTCTTGCTACGAAGGCCTCTTATTATGGATACCTGAAGTCCTTTTAAAAGAAAAACAACACAGCATACCAGATTGTATTCCTTTCAAGCAAGCATCACAGCGCGATAGGTTCACAGTGTTGCAACCGAAGTGCGGGGTGGATTCTGAAAATGGAAGATAGCTTGAGGTCAGGGTTACACTGAGGAAAGTACACCACACCACAAGATGCACACGTTATTGAATACAGACCAAATGGCTAAACTTACAGTTTTCAGCATGACATGACAAGATCCGCTAGAAAAATCTTGACCATCATCACTGGCTCTGAGGCAGAGATCTGGTGGTGGGCACTTCGGTGATACCTTCATCAAGGCAAGCACGCTCTGGTAGTGGCCCAGCGTGACATTCTGAATGAAAGATCAGGATAGCTTTCATTCACTCACAGTTTCAAACAAATTGACATATCATGCGACGATCACATTACGCAAACGGATTAAAGCGGAGTAATTTATTCACTTCGGAGGTTGCTTTTTTTCTTTTCTTTTCATTTAGAATGACTACAAAAACGAACCTTGAGCTGAAGTCCTCCAGCATTCCAGTTTTGCACGCACGCAGGAGATGGAAAGCACAGCTGCAGCACGCAGTCGTCCTGAGAAATGGTTATATTTCGTTTGATGTCAAATACACAATACATACGATTCCACACTTTACTGAACCATATTTTCACCAAAATGCAGTCCATTATCCTAAAAGCAACGCATAAACCACAATGGATCACTGAAATCGAAACTATGCCATGCTGCAATGCTAAGTTTTGAGAGAAGCCTTCTAGAACGGTGTCACTCATGTTGAAAAGCATCTATGAGTAACGTTTATCAATGTGAGGAATACCACAAAAAGAAATAGCACTTACCACTCGATGAATCGCTTAAAAATGTTGGAATTCCTCGAAAGTTTCGGGAGTACGGCCGGATACATTCGTTTCTCGCAGCGAGAGCGACGGGGACTCCGACAGTGCAAACACGGCTGGATGATCGAGGAACATCATTGGTCAGATTCGAAACTGTCGGTTACGTGATTGCATCACTCGGCGCCCGACAGTCTGGGAAGAGAAATCCGTTGCTGCACCCTGGTCATGTGACTGATTATCGTGAAGTGATCAGATCAGCATCGGGGAGCGATCCTATATTTTGGTCATATGACCAAGGTCAGTCCAGACCGGGAAATGATGAGACCAGCATCGGGGAGCGATCTTATATTATTGTTTACATGACCAAAATGAGACCAGAGCGGGAAATGATAAGGGCACCGTCGGGGGACTACCTTATCTTCTCTTACGTTCTACCTCCTCAGTTCCCACACCGCCGGGAGCCAGTCGGGCACTATCGCCCGTTCAGGAGCCGAAGCCCCCATTGCGTTCCCATTCTTTTCCCGAGAGTTTGTGCTGCCTGGGCGTGCCAAACATTCCCTGGCGTTCCACACCCCCGAGCAGAAAAGAAATGGGAGAAACACGAGAAGCAACACGCTGCACACGCTGACAGAAGACAAAGGAAGCTTAACACAACAAATACAACACCACACAAAACCAGCAAATCACATAATCGAAGTTGAAAGTACAAAATTGGAACGACACGACCTCACACGAGTACAAAATAGACAGGAAATAACGTGTATGTGACGGGATTTCACACAAAAAACGAAAGGAATCCAATCACGAGGGATTCCTGCAGCGATCCGTGGCAAAATTTTAGCGAAGCAGCAAGGGAAGCGCTCACAAGCAGCAAAACTTCTCACAGCTTACATGCATTCCAATGGGCTGTAATGGCTCTTTTGAGCCAGGGGGTCGGACTCGCTCAAAAAAGCGTGACAACACGGGGCCTGCCATCCGTTGGTCATGGAAGGCGTTGCCTTGCGTTGGCTGCTTCATTCCGCTAAACTTGACGTGCTCGTTTTCCTAAATTCATCACATGCTAAATTCGGCGTACTATCTGTGTGTCTCATACATGCGTGTCGTTCGTTAAACAAATAAGCAGTGAATATTTTCCCATTACAACACTTGCTTGTGTGCTGTCGTTCGTTGGTCACTTTAATATCACGAAACTTGACAGACCAGAGCATGGAATGGCGGGCGGTTTCGTTTTTGCCATTTCCGGTTCCCGTTGGTTCGCAAGCATGAAAATGGCAGTTTACTGTGTGTATTCATCTTTGTAACACTGTTACCTTCGGAAATACATGCCTACATTCGTTACGATGGGTAACGATTAATTGATTTCGCTCGCAAAGCATACAAACGCCACTTCAACATGTCATAGGCGCTAAACATCTTCATCTGTGTCGGTGAAAAGCAAAGGGTTGGCGCTTTCGCAGGCAATCACATAGGTACGATTCACGTTTAATATGACGTTTACCTTGTGATTCCGATAGCACTACTTAATTCTGCACGTATCCCGGAGATTCGTACGTTCTCAACGCAATTACACGGCTGGCCTTGCTTTCCACGATGGACGTCGTTCCCTCCATCGGCTCGTAGTAGTAATGTTACAACCCAAGATTTACACAGAAAATCCACGGCAGGTATTGCACTTTTTACTTTAAATTATTGTAAAATTTACATTTTTAAAATTTTAAATTGGGCAAAATCTGTCTCAGTGCAATACTTGTCGTGGATATTCTATGTAAAACTCGGGTTGTAGGAAATAAACTAGATAGAAAGGAAGCAGACAGTGGGAAATGATTTATTTGAAAATCAACGACGCCATCTTGAAGAAATCACGCCGGTGCGGGCGACTGGAGCACGAGGGTTGCAGAGGCAAGTGGCACGCTAGTTCCAAGGCATCACACCAGATGGCGCCAGCATCGTAGCTCTATACGAGAAACACAGAGAACAAGAAAGTACTAGCGACACGTAAAAATGGCAACGCTGCTCGACAAGTCTAACCATGCAGGAGCGCGGGGAAAAGGCCTAACCGCTACTGCTAAACAGCACGGAGAAAACACTACACATCGGGGGAAAAGGCTTAAGGCAATCGACAAGGCCTAACCACAGCGTCACAACACTACGCGGCTAACACATGGCGGGAACCACTAGCCACACGATGGTAAACGTGCGTCAACAGGCTTGGACACCGCTAAACAAGTCTAAACATTCGCGTAAGACGAGAAAAGGCTTAACACGAGCACGGTAAAACAACGCGCAAACATCGGTAAATCACTCACCTTTTTCCCCGCTGCGACGGAGCGTCCGCTCTCGTCGACAGCCAGGGATCAAGTGACGACGGAGCGACCGGCCGCACGTCTTCTCCCTACGAGAGCCAGAGCTGGACTGACTGAGGCGACGCGCCGCGGCAGCTACAGCAGCTAGCATGCGCGCGCGCGCGCTCCTAGCTCCTTCTGCGCCGCCCGCGGGTGTTTTCGGTTTCGGCTCTCCGCTGCGCGCGCGCACGCTCCTAGCGGCGACGGGTGGCTTCTGAGTTTCGGTTTCACTCTCATTTCTTTGCGCGCCCGTTTATCTGTATAAAGGCAGCGCGCACCGCGCTCGCGTCATCACTACGTGAAGATGTTCAGCTACCACTCGTTACAAAATTGTTCCCGCACCCACGCTTCTTGGGAAGAAGTGGAGAAGGAATGTTTCAGCAGCGAAAGTCCCCGCAACGAGCTCGTCATCACTGGTTTTCGCTACGCGATAGACATGGTAGGCTTTGGCAATATAGGAGAGATCTCGCCGGGGCCGCTGCAGGAGATGGTGCGTCGGATCTACGCCCGTTACAACAACGTCTGCATAACGGTTCCCGACGGACCCCTGGGACTGATGAGCGAATTTGTGAGTCTGGCCAACTCAGAATTCAACTACATTGCTGCAGACATCGTGGACCTTCTCGCTCGTGCCATCGCTCATATTAAGCACGCCCTGCGGAAGCAGCGACATTTGCAAGCAGTCTACATCGCCAACTTTGTCATTGATTTATTGAAATACCGCTTAGTTATTGACATGCAACGCATTAAACAGTCCGAATAACGTTGACGAGACTCTGTCTTTTCTTTCACTAAAACGTGTTTATTGAATACAAACAAAGGAGTTGGACGATAGATGCCTGCACCCTCCCTGACTTGTCTGATCTAACGAACAGAACGAGATGATCAGACGTGCCAGAAAAGGGGAATCTTCATCGCAGCGTCGTCATTGCACGGGTCACGGTACCAGCACGATGACGGTATGGTCATTCTTTTCGTACACCCATTCCGCTACCACACTGCCACGATGACCCCTACTTCTCCTGTCTGTGAGAGAGAGAGAGAGAGAAGCATATCTCGACTACAACTTTTATTCTCGATTACATGCGCGTGCAGCTCTTTGTTCCACGGTTACTCGATCCCTGACGACGCTCTCGGGCTCTCTTCCGGGTTTTCCGATGCTGCACAAAGAGAGAGCACTATCGTAATCTTATACGCGTCAAAACACTAGGAAAGCTTACCGTATTCGCAGCTTCCATAAGGGAAGGAGTGTACGGCATCCACGAGATAGCGCTTGTCGTCGTAGGGGACCAAGCTCTTCTTGAGTCTCGAAATGGTGTACATCGTTTGCTTTATACTCTGGATGGTGCACTGCTTCTGAGAGACCATCTTTTCATTGAACAGAGAATCTCGGTACACTTCGTGCAATAAGTGTTTCCTCACCACGTCTTTCTTAACTCCTTTCGCTCTCGCGATCTGTTTGTGTGACCCAGCCAAGAGAACGCTGTACATTTTCGCTCGGATGGCTACGACTTCCTGAATAACACCACCTCCCGTCTCGTCTTTGAAGTACCCCATCTGGTTCGCGTGCTCGTCGTTGAAAAGCGGGTGGTCCGGTGGATAGGAAGACAGATCTAACTCATTCTCAATCTTCATGAGCTGTTCTTCCAGGCTTTCACACGTGAGAGAAAAAATTATGCTGTCCGTATCGCTATAGATCAATTGCACTGGACACGTCAAGCGAGAAAAGAGAGACTCGTAGATGAAGCTGTACATTCGGACTTTGGATATCTCTAGAATGGCAAAGCCCACGTAAAGGGGGTGCGTGCATTTGACCCTCCTATTCTGCATCTCGTATAAGATGCACTTGTCACTCAGAATGTGAAAATGCTGACTGCTGACGGAGCTAGCTTTTCGGAGCGCGCTTTCTTTGTCGTAGGTTATAGCGTACCTTTTCATGCGTCTCACATTTTGTATCGACTTACCGAACGTACTGTTGGACATGGTTTTGTACAAAAGTCGCTCGAATTTCGTGGTGGCGGCATTCCTCAACGTGACGTTTCTGTGCACGAAGGATCGCAAAAAATTGTCTTGGCGGAACGAAAGAATGCTGTGAACACGCTTTATTTTCATGCCCAACCTCACATACAGTGCGAGCAATGCATAATGAACGACACAGCGTTCTTTATCGTAGCACGTCAGCAAGAGTTTCTTTGTGGGAGGGGCGTTCAGCGCCAACGCGTCTTGCAAGTGTCGCTTGTAGGGGGAGAGTTCGTTCTCGTTCACACACCTGTGTTCGGGTGCCAGGGGAAAATCCCTGGTGAGTGCGTGCAGTTCTTCGGGATATGTCAAGTCTACCACGTAGACGTAACCCACTTCCGAATCGTGAGGAATGTTGAGAAAATCGATCTCGCTCCACCTCGAAGGATCGACCCACTTAAAACCACCTGTCGGGAGATGGAAAGTCATCGCGTACGGGTACAAACTATTCACGTCGAGGTACTGGATAAAAGTCTTTTCTTGCTGTGGATCGTAATTGTCGCACTCCTCGTGATTAGCCCGACAGTATCTATGGAAGCTGTTACAAATGCCTCCCCTGATTCCTTTCTCGATCGTTTCGTACATCTCCTGATCACTTATGAGCTCGAGCTTGACTTTAGTGAACTTCAGAGCGCTGCTCCACGCGTAACTGGCAAGGGACACGGTGCGTAAGATATCTATCCTATCCGTTTCTTGCGCAATTCTCCTGAAATATAGCACGACGTCACACAGCTGACAAGTGTCGAGCGTAACGTAGAGACGCGTGTAATCGCCCAGGTCCTTACATTCGAACAATTCGAAAATCTCGAGGGCGTACTGATAGTCCTCGTCCGTGATATCTTGGTCGTTCAGGTCGCTTTTGAAAGCTTCCTTTGGCGGTAGCGCGGGCAAATTGTACGCTTCGAAACTGTCGACGAAGGTGTACGGGTAAGTGCCCTTCCTGAGGAGGCGTCGGAAACGGTCACCAAACATTTGACGGGTACAATGAAACGCGCTCTCGCCTCCGCTGGCGAGCAGAGTTTCCACCAGGTTCGACAAGGAGAGGTTGAAAAACTGCGTGGTATCGCGGAAATAGAGATCTCCAATATTGAACCCTCTTATCTTTTCCGAACTCGAAGCTAAGATCCACGGTTCACCCATATTTAGAACGTGCATGTATCGGAGAAGGGAGCTCAAATCGTATTGCAGGTTGTGCACACACACGACGAGTTCTTTGGTATTACGACACCTAAGGTTACACGTACCACACAGCGTCGCGACAAAATTCGAGGACCCGGGCTCTACGAAGTGGGTGTGGTCGTGATGCGACACTTTCCGTGTGTGTCGGTTAAATTCGATTCCACAAAATTCGCAGTGCGTCGCGCACTGGTGTCGAAGGCGGTCTTCCACACTCATGACCAACGGTGAGGGAAGATGGTTCAGCCTATGGATTTGTTCGCTAAATCCCTTGAGCGCGAGCAAGCATTTTTCTGCCGCGTTGGGTCCCAAATAGCCATCTACGCCCATTATTTTCCCGTCCCAACTCCGCACTACGACGATGCTGTACGAACTCATCCTGTGCACACTCACGGCGTCCTTAACAAGTGCATCCTTTTCCAAGACGCTCTCCGTGTCTAACACCGCGAAATAGGGGTAGGGATGCATGTACTCTATCTTGTTGAAGGAGACACTCTCTCCCGCTTTTGGCATTTCGAGGATCACTTCGTCTACGTCTCGACACAGACGTTCGTGCTGCTCCAACGCCTGTCTTGTCCCATAGCCACTCGTACACTTCTCACAATAAAAATAGTCACCACGTCCCATGAAAGTGCTAAATTTTTTAATGCCATAGAAATGATCCCTAACCTCGAGTAGATAGACTTTATCCTTATAGAGCGTACAGGGAACCCGTCCGGTAGATATCGAACTCGTCTGCTCGTCGAACACGTAGATGTACACGGAGATTTTGTTTTTTCTCTCCCACAGGGTAATGTCTTCGTAAGTGACTGGGAAGTAGGGGGGCCAGTACGTCACGCGCGTCTCCGGGTTCCGCGGATTCATATATTTGTGATATCTGACATAATGGTTTGCATTCCTGTTTAACGGATGCAAGAGTGCCAGCACGCTATACTTGAAACACTCGTTTTCGTGATTCGGTGGTAGCTTGACGTTTGTGAGAGTCTTTCGTTTTCTTTTCAGCAGCTCGGGAAGCTCGATCGTGCACCCAATCCGCTTCGGTTTTAAGCGCGTTAGTTTTAAGTCGACACATTGGACGTCGTTCGAGGTGAAACCAGACCCTTCTCTCGAATAGTTTTCTACGCGTTGCGAGGATTCTGCGATGGCAGCATTTATCGCGCCTTCGATTTCTTGGTGGTTATGAACCACTCTCATGTGAAGGTTCACGTGAAGGAGATGAGAAGTCAACCCGTCGGCTCCGTCCTTAATCATGAGCGCTTTCGAGCACAGACAAAATTTGAAAGGCATGGGGTACGCTTCGAGGACGCGCGTGATTACTGGAGCTATGCTCGGTAGATAGAGTCGCAAATCGTCGACGTTGTCGTCGTGCGGGGAGCAGAGAAGCGTGTACCTAGTAGCCGTTCCGTCGAATGCCTCGTCTGTGACAAAAAAAGGAAGGAATCGTCTCTCCGTGACGGAGGGATGATTCTCTACGACGTGTTCTCGCAATTCAACGATTCTACGACCCTGGACAGGCTCAGCTTCGTTTTGAAATTCTGGACTTGCATCTGGTGATTCATCTCCAACCCTACCAGACAGAGGAATGAAATCTGCATACGACTGATCCCCTTCCCACATGAGCAATTCGTCTGCATTATCATGTCCATCTAGGGGTTCGTCGTCGTCGTCGTCGTCGTCCGTTTCAGGTATTACGAAAGGCGGACTACTGACTCTGTCGTCGTCATCTGAAAGGACGACTGGGCTATTACCGAGATTCTCTATTCTAGCTTCGTGCTCTCTTTCTACGGCCACGAGCATGGCATCGATGGGGTCGTACTGACATACGAGACAGCGCGGCACTGCGGTCAAGCAAAATCAGTACGAGATTTCCCCTCACGAAACAATGCTCACTTTTCCCTTCAGTTGAGGAACGCTTGAGATTGATGATGAGAGAGGATAGGATGAGTCCCTGTGTGTTCAGTGTCATGCGGTGACAGCGGCTATTGGTTCCTGAAAAAACAATGCCATACATAGAATACACTCTCACAGCAGAGACGGTCAACTTACATTTTGGTCCACGAAACGACGCACGTCGTGGATGGATGCCCCCTGTGGGCTTTCGATCAATCGACGTAGAACCAGCGCACCTTTTATAGTCGCTACACCGCTCTCCTCCTCCTCGCATTGCGACGGTGTCGTCTGTACTTTGACCACCCCGCCTTCCGTCTTTCGCGCCTTTTTGCGATATCGCATATGATAATGATACCATCGGCGTTGAATAAAACATTACACTAATTTCTAGCTAACACTCTGGGCCGACTTGTATATGTCGACGAGAAGACCCAGTGTGGGATTTGAACCCAAGAACCTCCTACATTGGACGCGACACACTAACCACTAGTCTAATTCGTACCGCGTGACGTTTTTCGTATTGCGGGGTTCGTGTCTACACACGTCACAACATGTTCAAACACGTCCAAACATGTTCAAACACGTTCAATGGCGTCATAGAGAGGGAGAGAGAGGAACTAGTGTGTCCAGGGGCAACTTCGACGGTTCGCCGCCCGTGTCAGAACACTTCCAAACATGTTCAAACACGTTCAATGACGTCATAGAGAGAGAGAGGAAAAGCTTTACTATAAATATCGAAGCGAACGTTCTATCGTCATTCTCGTGTCATCATGATCAGCTTGGTAGATCCTCGTAAGTAATACCCATGACGTCATCATCGTCGAAATGTTTGAAGAGTTTCGTTTCCAGTGTACAACACTTTTGCTGCGCGTGAAGTCGGTTTTTTTCCGCCTCACATATTTCGGGGTAGCGCCCGCTTCTTCTGCACCAATTGCGGTGGATTGTGGTCCAAAGCAGAGAGTCGAACCGAACCCGAACCTGAACCGAAAACCGTTATTAACCGTTATTTTTGGCCGAACCGGAACTGAACCGAACCGAAAGAGTCGACGCCATCTTGGAGCTAAACCGGAACTAAACCGGTAACAAAATACCGGTTTCCGGTTCAAATAACGGTTCACACGGAATTAAGTGCGAAAGTTTGGATGTTGTGCATGAACACAAAAACTATTTTTCGTATTTTTTCTCCATTTATTAGCTTCGTAGACATCGTCTTTCGCCGAAAAAGTCGTGCCCTGCAATAATGATTTGGATCTTCTTGAGTCACGAAATAGCAGCAGATAGTAACTGAAAACTGCCAGGACTACTAACGTCTAAGACATACACATAAATATATATAAGGATTAAAGGTCAACAGGACGTTAGGGACAGTTTTGGGTAGTAGTCATTAAGTGACATATTACAATAGTATACTGGTCAGAGTAAGCTATACACAGGGTGTCCTGGCGCCGCATTTCAAGATCAGTCCGTTGCAACAAAAACCTGTCAGTTTTTCTTTGACAGCGCTATGTCTTCGAGGTCATCTCTACCGTTATCGCAAGCTTCCTGTACATAAATACCAATACGCGGACCAACCGACGTATATGTCGTCGGCTCTGCGACCTTCGGTCTTTCAAATAGTCTCCCCTTCGTTGATTTCTTAGGCAATTTGAGGCTTTGTTTGTATCTGTCCCCTCTATGTTGTTCCAGCCTCAGAACATCAGTGTCTCTCTTGTTCTCCCCTTCGTTTTTTTTCTTTTTCTTCGTCTGTTCTCTTGCACGTAATGCATTGCGAAAGCAAACTACCTGAGCTCAGCTCTAGTACGTGTTCGTGTATACAACGCTGCAGCATAATTCCAAACGTGTGCGCGTGTGAACTTACCTAAGCCCCTTATACGCTAGCCACACTTAATGAAACGGAATGGCGGTAAGTTCACCTCCTTACCAATTATAATCTTGTGTGGCGTCGTTCTCTCCTGGGGACTTAATCGCTTCATCGTCGTTACAGTCGTTATGAGCTAACGAGCAGCGGGAAATTCAAAAAGGCGGGCGGGAAATTCGAAAAGATGGGCACGTGGCACATTGCGCGTGACGTATCCCACGCCCTTCACGTATCGCGCGAAGAGCGCCTTGCACGTGTTTTATCACGTGCCCTTCTCGACGAGTGCCCGCCTCTCGTTAGCTCCTAACGCGTGCAAATGATTAAGCCCCCTGGCTTGTTGAAAGCAGGGGCGTGTTGAAAAAACGCAGTCATTCGGGACGATGGTTGCTCAGGAGGTGAAGTTACTGTCATTCCGTTTAAAGCATTAAGTTTGCCGCGTGCCTAGGGTACTAGAAAGTAAAGCACCGGCCACACTCATGCTGGTCAAATGAAGAGAACATGAGTTGAGAACATGAGAACAAGATAAAATGAGTCGAACTCTCTGTTTGCACTTGCTTTGTCTTTGTTCCACAGACACTTCACGCTAATGCCGAGCACGGCGGCGGTCAGTGCTGACACATTAACGCGCCCTTTACACATAAAGTCCCCGAGCTCACGATCGCACCATTCCAATTCAACTACATACCGTGAAGTGTCGTTATTTGATTAACGTGTATTCGCGATCCTGACTGGTAACGAATAATTTCAATTACTTAAATGGCTTAGGCCAAGGTAGCAGGCTTGGTTGACAGATATTCCTGATGAGATTCCGCAAACAACCCCGCGACCTGAGCTACGTGCGAGGAAAGTCAACCCAAACTAGTAATTCATGCGCATGCTCTTCTTGTACCCGCTACTAATCTTGTCTTTCATGTCGCACAAACTCTTCCAAAATCCTGAACCACCACTGACGCCTTCCTGCCCACTTCAAACACTGTAACACACACACGGAAGCTTCTTTTAACCTGCCTGCTGTGCTTCATTCGCACCCGTCGTTCCTGAACCGGTTCGGAAACCGAACCGTTTGGAAAGAACCGGTTTGAGCCATTATAATTGCCTTCTGGACCTCAACCGGATCCGAACCCTTATCGCCGAACCTAAACCCGAACCGGACCGTTAAACGTTTCGGTTCGACTCTCTGGTCCAAAGGTACGCTTCCTCGTTATTTTTTTTTTTAAATACGTTCTATAATCGTTCACATTTTTTCAGAGCAAAAGCATTGGACGGACCGATTGATTCGCCCGTTTCTCGGCTGTCGGACGGTACCGTTCGACGTACGTTGCGAAGGACTTCGACTATTGAAGGAAGATGGAGAAGATGGACCATCAGTGTCACTCTGTGACTGAAGAAGATTGTACGTGTGTGTGTTTGAGATTTAAAAAAAAACACGCGTTTCTCACGCTCTTTTCGTTGCAGATTACGAATGGCTACTGACGGGAGATCTACCCCTGATCCTAACCTTCAAGCCTCCTCCGAAGACCTTCTTTTTGCGGATCGGCGATCAGTTGACCACCTGTCGATGCGGTGGACTCTGGTCGAGAAACCCCAGCCATTGGTTAGACTCGAGCCTTCGTCCGTATTTGGGCTGCCTTCCCGGCTACGAAACCAAAGCTGGAGCCTAATTCATGTGTAACCTCTCACGAGAAATAAAAAAGGTTGTCTACTCTCATTCCGTCTCAGTCATGATGACGCCCGAGCAGAGGTTTGCAACCTTTGTGCAAACGCGAATGTATCGGGACTTGCTGCGATTACGCGATTATATTTATGGCGATAGCTGCGAGGGAGGCTTTCGCTCGATTCTCAAGACGATACCCGTACGTCTGTTCACCGTCAGTGGGAAGATTGCAAAGAAAATGAAGCGATTCGTAGATTACAAGCTCGAGCTGTTGGAAAAGTATAGACGAGGTGAGACAGTCGACCCGTGTCTCATCAACGCGGGATTCGACCGACCTATCGTCCGTCGCTACTGGCTTCTCCACACATCCCTCGACGTCACGGTGACCGGCGACGACGAGCGTCGGGTCAGCACGTTGGAAGATTGTCTCGCAAGCGTCTTGTGTATGTCGTGAAAAAATAAATAGACTATTTTTACGAAACGAGTTCGCTCACGCGGAGACGTTTTATTGTTTCGTCATTCTCTTCGAGGTTACAGGAAAACATGGATACACAATTTTTCAAGCTGTAGCGTTTCGACATGCGCGTGGCTACGTAGATACAAAAAAGCCCGCAGTAAGGCGAAAAGGGTGATTGAATACACTTGTCGTTATACTCGTTCACTGCAGGTAAAGTCCTTCGAAGGTTTGCTTCGATGAGGGGAAGTCCGTAGCTGTCGAAAAACACGGCAGACCCGTCGTAGTTTTTCAAGTAGAACACCCAGTGCTGCCCGCGCTTTCTTCGCTCTTCCGTATTGATGATTAAATAGCCGGGCTTGTGTAAAATGAAGGCTTCGTCGGAAGCGCAAATGCCTCTCAGCATTGAGGAAGCGATGGGGTTCAGGGACACGAGTTCCAAGATGTCGCTCGCGTATATCTTTTCTTATGGGAAGGTGACCGCACGGTCCTTGTCGACGCACATGAGCTTGGGACACTCGGAAATCAAGAGGACGGTGACCGCGTGTGGAAGGGCTTTAGCGAAGCGTAATTGCAGGCGAACGTTTCCTTTTCGCCACTCGTTCAAATGCGAAGGAGAAGAACACTTGTCCACGTCCAAGTTGAAGTAGAGAAGGAACCCGTTCGTTTTAAATCGCCCGTAGCTATACTTGAAATGTTTATCTCGCAGTTCTTGCAAGAAGTTAAAGTAGGGAATTTTGACGAGGTCGTTCTGAAAGTCGAACTCGGCTCGCAGTTGCTGGCCGTCCACGGAGAGCATCGAATGAGACAGGTCGTAATGGCGGAATTTGTAGGGGTTCGATTGGATGTCGCCGAGAAAGTCGGACGTGGCGAGCAGGGCGACGCATAATTTGGAAGGTACCCTTTTGGGGTAAACGTTTTCAAAGTGAGCGTCCAAGCTCCCGGCACTCATGCTCCGCACCTTGGTTTCCAATCCGCGTAACACGTAGATGGCTGGCGTGGTCTGAAGCCGCCGCTCGTATTCCAAAAATAGGGAAGGTGCCAGCGTCACCTTTTTCAAGTGTAACGTCATTTCTTTAATGTCCACCTCGTAATTGTACGTTTTCTTGTCGTTAGGGACCGATATGAGTTTAAATTCGTCGTTGTTTAAGAGGAAAACGACGCGAATCTCGACGGCAGGTACCACCAGGCGCGGCTGTTGAAACAGGTCGGTATTGATCTGTCCGACGAGGTTAAAGTATTTTCCACCCTTCGTCGCTTCGTAACGTTGTTTCGGACGGCGAGACGAGACGTCGTAATCGTTCTTTAAATGGTCGTCGTCCTCGACATAAAGTCCGGCCGCGTGCACTGTTTCTTGAGCCATGGGCGTGGAATGAAGCACGACGTCCAAAATACTCCTGCAGGCATACAACTCGTTGGAACTGACGAGCTTGTTGTTCGCATAAACGGTGACCGTCTTAAACATGCCGCTCAACAGGTGGTTTATTGGGAAAACGACATCTTTCTCGTCCATTTCTTCCCCGTCGTCGCGAACAATGCGCACGGTCAAAGACACGAAACTGCCGTAGAGATCCAAGTGCGCCCTCTGCAAATTTTGAATAGAAAATTCAATTACGGAATTATTTACTCCGTTGACAGGATAAAAGAGTTGGTACGAAGTATCTTCCACGCCGTATTGAATGGAAGGGGGGTCGAATATCATCACATCACTCGTTAGACAGATCGGCGTCTGTATTTTTCCTTTCGTTGACGTCATGACGGAGCGCGCGCAGCGGATGTGTGACCTTCACGGCGTACCAAAGATATCTGCAGGCGCGTCGTGTGTCGGCGCCTTTTGTTGTCTTTTGCGGCGTTTCTTTTCATTGTTGTTGTTTCCAGAGCCCTCCATGGAACCCAGCACGTCTCTCCCCGTTGCTATGGCCGTCTTTTTTACTGCGCGCGATATTCCTTCGCCATCGGCCAAATTCCGCGCCAAGCGCTTCAACGTTCTCTTGGCGATCGATTTTATTTGCTGCCAGAAGGGAACGATAAACTTGGATATGTTACTGAACACACCGCCCCCTCGTTGGAAAAGGGGTCCTGTGTACACGGGAATTATTTTGGGGGAATTACGGTACATATTTGAAATGCAATGTTAGATTGGTTCTGCCTTTGGACCACAACGGCAAACGTCTTCCCGTTTCGTCCGCGAGAACGATCGTCACTGAGGGAATTTCGAATTGAGACAGGTTAAAATACTGGATGTTATCAAACGTGTAGGTGACGACGTGCTTGTCTTTCTCGTAATAAAAGGGTAGTATTTTTAATATCGGTTTTTTCCCGCTCCCCACGTACGTGGGTTCCACGATCTCCGTGTAGACGATTATGTTGTGAAACGGTTCCAGGAGTACCTCGACGGAGCTCGTGGCATCCTCCTCCTCCCCCGTGAACAGGGTACGCGATTCGAAGCCCAAAAGCACGGCCAGGTACTTGGAAAGTCTTAAGGTGGAGGTGCCCTCGGAAAGCCGAATTTTACATTTCTGTTCGGTTCCGTCGAAGCTGAAGCGCGCGCGTACGCCTACGCGCTGGTTAATCGCATCCAGAAGTGCTTGCTGCGTCGCATAATAGCCGGGAGGCAGATGTACTTGCAAACATCGAGGAATTTTCGTCTTGATCGTGAAAGAAAATTGGCGCGCTACGGGGAGAGAGACGCGTAGCGTTTCTCCGTGTCCCTCGACGGGTGTGAGATGTAGCAGCTTGACAAAGGGTTCCGGTACGTGCAACCCTTTCGGCGTTTTCAGAGAGTAGATGTTATCTTTGAATTCTAGCGAGGCGTCCAGCTTGTGCGTCTGGAAATACTTGTTGAGTGTGTTCCGTAGGGACGTGGTTTCCGAATTCAGAGTGACGTCGCCGAAAGCGACGGGTGCGGCGTGCTCCAATAAGATGGAGGTGGCTTCGCGTTCGCTCAATTTGGGAGGCTTGACTGCACGACCTGCTTCGCGGGACGCTAGCGAGGCGTCGAGCGCCTGTGCGAGCCGAGGGTCTAATTCCACAGCTTTCACGTCCACGGGTAAGACGAAGTCGTATCGCGATTTATTGTACGCGAAAGAAACGTTAAATTCCGAAAGGGCTTTTCCCAAATCCCTCTCGAGATCCGAGGTGACACGAAAAGTTCTCCCAGCTTCGACCGTGTCCTCGAAAGAAACCTCGATTTTCGCATCTTGCTTTTCGTACCCGATATTTAAAAAATCGTTGCTTATGCTGAGATCCATCAGACCGACTTTATAGCGGTTCGAGAGCTGAAGTGGACTATCGAAAGCTACGGTGAAGGCGTTGAGTTTATTCGAGGGAAACTTATCCATGCTGGCGTTCGAGAGCAGGTGGACGTAGATGTCTGACGTCATTTCCCAATCTTGACCACGTCGCTGCTCGGAACCCAACTGTCGTGTTCTTTGTCGTAACCGAACCAGCGAACCAAGGAGAAGCTCTGACCGTTCACTTGCTTCTTTCTCAGCACTTTCGTTACTGGCCAAGGCTGATTGGCGTCTCGGGTTATGACGAGTACCTCCTCCGGGTAGAAAGATCCGTCCACTTCCTTACCCCGGTAATCTTCCAGGTGCACGACGGGAGGGGAGGTGTCTCTCAGGCGGGAGACGGTGAAAATCTGAGGGGACCAACTCCCTTCCGAGCTCTTATGAAAACCTTTTCTGTGTAGTAGGACCCTCACTTTATCCCCCACTTTGAGCATCTTTTTCACGGAGGGTACGACGGACTTCCCATTTATCTTATTGAACAGCTCCAATTCGTTTTCGGGTGTGACTTCGGATGGGCTGATACCCAAAGTCCTGTGTTTGGTGTTGTTGTAGTCGCGCACGATCTTGGGAAGCGCGGAAACGAAGTGGTATTTTCCGGTTACTCTAAAATAGTGGAATATTCTGTCGCGTAAAGTGCGTATCACGCGTTCAGCCTGCGATGCTTTGATTACTGGAGAGAAGGTAGAATACATGTGTACCTTCTTTCGTGAGAGATACTCCTTGACGGTCTTGTTGTAGAATTCCCCTCCTCTGTCGCAAAAGATGCGTGTAGGTACGTTACCTCCCCGAAAAAGTCTTATCATGGCCCTTTTCATTTCCGCGGGGCGCTTCGTCTTTAGCGGGAGGGTGCGCAGAAAGCGGGAGAGGGAATCGATTGCCACGAGAATGTAGCGGTAGCCACCGTTGAATCTCTTGTATTTTGAAAAGTCGGTGAGATCCATTTGCCACACGTCGTTGATCTTGAGCGCGATGATGCGTCTCCTATTAAACTTTCTTCTGACCGGATGGTGTAGCGTGTAGGCATCCAGCTTTCTGAGAATGGCGAGAGCCTTCTTTTTGCTCAAGTGATGCGCTTTTCTATAGCGTTCCACACACCCCAAACCACCCTCTGGTTTCTCATATCCCTCCATAAGTCGTCCACGCAATGGAGGCCTGCTGCTGCTGTTGAGGCTCGCGACATTTGGGCAGAGAAATCAGGCGCAATAGTTTCGAGACTTTGGGGAACCAGGAAGGTTTCTTTCCCGTCTTACGCTGCAATAAATAATTGATGAGTTCGTAAACAGAAGAGTGTCTGATGGGCTTGCCCGACACGGAGACACAACCCTCGCGATCCCAAGAAAGAACCTTCTTTAATTCCGAGACGACCCTTTCCGCTTCCGCTTCGTCCACCTCTGGAGAGAGGAGCGAATAGTCAAAGTCATTTGTAGCGTCGAGCGCCTTGTTTTTATTGTCGTAGGGGTCAAATCCGTACTGCTTGAGTATGCGATACAGTGCTTGTAGTATGAGTTTCACTTTGACGTCGCCACTCTCCTTCGAGGAAAGAATGTTTCCGATGGAGGAGGTGGTCACTTCAATTCTCTTGGCCATTTTCGAAAAGGTTCAACACGGCGGAAAGCAGGAGAGGAACCACCGACGAAAGAACGCCCTGTCCTCGCTGCTGAGACAGATAGCGCTTCAAACGTTGCGGATTCTTGTGAATCTTTTTGTAGGCGAGCCGTCGTAAAAAGCGTTTGTGCTTCTACAAACGCGCGAACGTATCTGGAGCTAGAGCGACCTTTCCGTTCAATACATTGAGGCAAATTTCGGAGAGATGTTTCATGTCGGACGAGGACGAACGTCTCAAGACGTCGCGACGGCGTGGAGGGGGTAGAGTGGAGAGTACTTTGAGTAAAGTGAGGTGAGGGCGGGGATTCATTTCGGAGCGTAGATATATTGACGTTCTCCCGGAAAGATATTGCTACGCAACCTGTGATCCTCGTGCGTATAGTTGTGAAGATCCACGAGTAAATATGCGTGGGGCGACGACATCGCTTATTGATATGCGTCCAGAAAATACTCCAATCTTTTTCTGCCAAATAGCTGTTGGCCGAAATGTTCAATCTGGTGCACGCTGCGCACGGTGCGCCACAGGACGACGTAACTGGCGTTGTAGGATATTGTTCTAAAATGGCTACTGTCGAAAAAGATGTTTTCAACGAGTAAGAAGATCGACGCGTTGGCGTGGTGAGAACCCCGAATGAAAAGATCGGTCACCTCCTTCAAGGAACCCGTGTCGGTCATGTGATCGTCGACGACGATCAGCGTAGCGCGCGACGTGTCCCACTCTCGCGGTAGCTCCTTGGTAAATTTTACGGAGTCCCAGAATTCGTCCTGCATGCTCGGCGAAGCATATTTCTGCACGTAGAATATTTGTGACGGAGGCTTGTCCACCACGTCGTTCAGGTTCCTCAGCACGTTAGCAACGAAAGTAGATTTGCCGCACATGGAGGGGCCGCTTAAGATACAGCGAAAAGGATGACGGAAACGAAAAGGTTCGGGGGAAGACATGTTGCGTGCGTACACGATGAGAGACTCGAATGAGAATGAGAATGAGATGAGAGATGAGATGAGAATGAGAATGAGATGAAATGAAATGAAATGAAATGAGATGAGAATGAGAATGAGATGAGAGAATGAGAATGAGAATGAGACTCGAAGAGAAATGCATCGCTTTTTTATTTACACGTTGTCGTCTTCGTCCTCTACATCGGAACTGCGTTCCCAATACAGATTATCCAGGCTAAAGTTGGACTTCTTTTTCGCCAGTCGATTCGCCGCTAAGATGCGGTCGAGCGTCTTCATCTTCTCCTGACACATTTCTTGACGCGCTTGCAACCATTCCAGGCGGTGGACTTGAAAGGCTTCCTCCACGATGCCGCTTATAAATTCGCGAAGTTCTTCGTTTTTGTCTTTTCCTTGCGACGACGAGAAACGCAGGAGAATAAACCACACATGGCGTTTTCCACATATCGGTCAGAATGATGACGCGAGCGCGGTGCGCGCTGCCTTTATACAGATAACCGCGCGCGCAAAGAAACGAGAGTGAAACCGAAACTCAGAAGCCACCCGTCGCCGCTAGGAGCGCGCGCGCGCGCAGCGGAGAGTCCAAACCGAAAACACCCGCGGGCGGCGCAGAGGGAGCTAGGAGCGCGCGCGCATGCGTAGCTGCCGCGGCGCGTCGCCTCAGCCAGTCCAGCTCTGGCTCTCGTAGGGAGAAGACGTGCGGCCGGTCGCTCCGTCGTCACTTGATCCCTGGCTGTCGACGAGAGCGGACGCTCCGTCGCAACGGGGAAAAAGGTGAGTGATTTACCGATGTTTGCGCGTTGTTTTACCGTGCTCGTGTTAAGCCTTTTCTCGCCGTACGCGAATGTTTAGACTTGTTTAGCGGTGTCCAAGCCTGTTGACGCACGTTTACCATCGTGTGGCTAGTGGTTCCCGCCATGTGTTAGCCGCGTAGTGTTGTGACGCTGTGGTTAGGCCTTGTCGATTGCCTTAAGCCTTTTCTCCCGACGTGTAGTGTTTTCTCCGTGCTGTTTAGCAGTAGCGGTTAGGCCTTTTCCCCGCGCTCTGGCATGGTTAGACTTGTCGAGCAGTGTTGCCATTTTTACGTGTCGCTAGTACTTTCTTGTTCTCTGTGTTTCTCGTATAGAGCTACGATGCTGGCGCCATCTGGTGTGATGCCTTGGAACTAGCGTGCCACCTGCCTCTGCAACCGTCATGCTCCAGTCGCCCGCATCGGTGTGATTTCTTCAAGATGGCGTCGTTGATTTTCAAATAAATCATTTCCCACTGTCTGCTTCCTTTCTATCTAGTTTTTTATTTCCTACAACCCGAGTTTTACATAGAATATCCACGACAAGTATTGCACTGAGTCAGATTTTGCCCAATTTCAAATTTTAAAAATTTAAAATTTTTTAAAAATTTAGAGTAATTTTAAATTAATTTCAAGCAAAAAGTGCAATACTTGCCGTGGATTTTCTTTGTAAATCTTGGGTTGTAACATTACTACTGCTCGTTCCCCAGTTTGTCATACCACGTGACTTCACAGAGTTGGCAACAAACGGAGCAGCTCCGCTGTAGTTAGGGGCTGAAATTCGTCCACTAACAATGTCCATGACCAACGTATGGCTGCGCCCGGGCGGTCACGCTCGGGGATAGGAGAATCCCTTTGACGGCGCCACAGGGGTGGCACTCAATGTATTGCTCCGTAGACGAAAGCGTGCTGGGCGAATGCAATGCATCCTGGACAGGTCCTGGTCGCACGTCACAGTAAACGTCAAGGCGCAACTAACCTTCAAGATAGCGGCGCCCGTGATCGGCGGCCAAACTGTTTGTAAACAATGCGGTTGTTGTTTCTGCGCGACGTTTTGGATGTCTTTTGATCACAGTAACTATTTTTATCCGATAATCTCGCAGTAAAATGCACAGTTTTGCACATAAGGCCTCGTACTGTTGACGACTTCCAAAGATGTGATGACGACCGCCCGTTAGAACTCACCGAGCCGATGCGCCGTACTTAAACTAAGGAGAAATGGGGTACCATGTTGCGGAAGAAGCACCGCATGGTTTACGCTGGCAAAATATGTTAATCTCTTGGCTTTATGACGACGGAGATATGTCGGTAAGCGGCAAAACGACATGTAAACAAAGTCACATGACCTCAAAATGACGTTTTCTGTGACGTGCGACCAGGACAAGATGGCAGTTTTGCCAAAGGCACCCGCTTGAGGGTAGTTACAACAATGGCGGGTTTGTGTCACCCCTGTGGACGGCGCGCCAAGTACGTTCTCTAGAGTCTTCCTATAATAACTCTATGTTTTGAGCACCGCAATATGGCGGCCGGTTGGCGTACCCTTTCCCGCGATACCCTCACCCATCCGCTATCCAGCCTTTATATGTAGAGATCAGTAGTATATGATCAGCTCAACTTGCCCACAACTCACACAGTGGCCTGGACGCCATTAATGAGCAATTAGAGCAATTTGGGACGCCCTACAGTAATTAGGATCATTCAGTGAGTCATTACACTAATTGGGGAGCATCTAAGACGTGTCCAGACCACTGTGTGAGTTGTGGGCAAGTTGAGCTGCTAAAAAAATAAAAGATAGGTAGAAAATAAAATAAATAGATAGAAATAGAGTGGGGGGAAACAATTTATTCGAAAATCAACGATGCCATGACGAAGAAACAGCTCCGGGGTGACCAGCGCTTCTTGGCGTCAGGTAGTTGAAGAGATCGACGACAGACGGCCACTTAGTTGCAAGGCATCACACCAGATGGCGCCACCATCATAGCTCTATGTGAGAAAGACAGAACAACATGATACAAGCGGCGGGTAAAAAATGGCAACACTGCTGAACAAGTCTAGGCATGCAAGAGAAAAGGCCTAACCATCACTGCTAAACAGAAAACAGTACACATCGGGGAAAGGCAATCGCTTAGGCCTAACCACAGCGCCTCAACGCTATACACCTAACACAAGGCGGGAACCGCTAAACGTGCGGCAACACGGAGAAAAGGCTTGGTCACTGCTGAACAAGTCTAAACATGCGCGAAAAGGCTTAACACGAGCGCAGTCAAACATCCGCAAATCACTCGTTGGTCACTGCTATACATGCAACGGCAAAAATGCGAGAAAAGGAGCGCGGCAAATCACTCACCTTTTCCCCGCGGCGACTGCCCATCAGCCAGGCAGAAACTGAGCGAGCACACGTCTGCTCTCCGCGACAGCCAGCCAGAAACTGAGCGAGCTCGGGGACTGTGGAGCACCCAAGCACACATCTGCGCTCCACGACAGCCAGGTAGAAACTGACTGAGGCGACGCGCCGCGGCAGCTACGCATACGCGCGCGCTCCTAGCGTCCTCTGCGGCGACTACCTGCGAGAGGCTAAGAGAGAAGAGCATTCCTGCGCCCCCCTGCAGGCCGTTCTCATTGGTCGTGACGTCATCGTATTGTCTCAGGTCTACCCTGTTTTTTTCCACTAATGCTCCTTTGGACAAGGTGCACCTGAAACAATAGTGCCGCGGTATGGCATCATCATGCACCTGCGTGGCTCAAGGACGCGTTCGCTCTAGACAGGGGACCTATTATTTATTGAATCACTATTCCAAGATTATTTCCTTTATTCTTCTATAACGATTGCATAGGAAGCTATTGCAGAAGAGCACCATGTATGAAAGCTGATCCTAGGAATTCCAAAGTCTTACTAAATGAGACTTGCAAAAGAACAAAATATCCAAACACGTAACTGTAAAACGTAAGCGCAGATGTGTGCTCGGGTGCTCCACAGTCCCCGCGCTCGCTCAGTTTCTGGCTGGCTGTCGCAGAGAGCAGACGTGTGCTCGCTCAGTTTCTGCCTGGCTGAATAGCAGTCGCCGCGGGGGAAAAGGTGAGTGATTTGCCGCGCTCCTTTTCTCGCATTTTTGCCGTTGCATGTATAGCGGTGACCAACGAGCGATTTGCCGATGCTTGACTGCACTTGTGTTAAGCCTTTTCACGCATGTTTAGACTTGTTCAGCAGTGACCAAGCCTTTTCTCCATGTTGACGCACGTTTAGTGGTTCCCGCCTTGTGTTAGGTGTATAGCGTTGAGGCGCTGTGGTTAGGCCTAAGCGATTGCCTTTTCCCCGATGTGTACTGTTTTCTGTTTAGCAGTGGCAGTTAGACCTTTTCTCTTGCATGCCTAGACTTGTTCAGCAGAGTTGCCATTTTTTACCCGCCGCTTGTATCTTGTTGTTCTGTCTTTCTCACATAGAGCTATGATCGTGGCGCCATCTGGTGTGATGCCTTGCAACTAAGTGGCCACCTGTCGTCGATCTCTTCAACTACCCGACGCCAACAAGCGCTGGTCACCCCGGAGCCGTTTCTTCGTCACGGCATCGTTGATTTTCGAATAAATTGTTTCTCTCCACTCTATTTCTATCTATTTATTTTATTTTCTACCTATTTTTTATTTATTTTTTTAGCAGCTCAACTTGCCCACAACTCACACAGTGGTCTGGACACGTCTTAGATGCTCCCCAATTAGTGTAATGACTCACTGAATGATCCTAATTACTGTGGGGGGTCCCAAATTGCTCTAATTGCTCATTAATGGCGTCCAGGCCACTGTGTGAGTTGTGGGCAAGTTGAGCTGATCATATACTACTGAGATCAGTGGTCTCCTTATGGCGAATTCGGGTGGTCATTTCGGAGCAACTTTTTTTGCCAGATCTCGAGCAGTCATGTTCGCTCGGTCAAAATGAAGCAAATCTTGCATAATGTAAAACCCCGAGACTGGGGAACACGAAAGGACAGACACAAACACGAAGTCTCAATTGAGACTTCGTGTTTGTGTCTGTCCTTTCGTGTTCCCTAGTCTCGGGGTTTTACATTATGCATCATCTTCACCAGCTCACTTGCTTCCATTTTTTCATTGTCAAATCTCGCATGTTCGCGTGGCGCTTTCCGAGCGCTCGGAATTTGCTAGCTAGCACTTTTTTTGCCCGGTCTCAAAACGATCGAGCAGCAGATTGCTCAACTGTATCCGATGTCGTCACATCCGCGCTGCAACGGTGGCGAGTGCCCTCATCGGCCCGCATGTTGAAATCACGTGGTTTAGCAGACGACAGAACTCGAAGACTTGCGACCGCGACGCCCCTAGCGTGATCCAAGTACCTAAAACCGCTAGATTCCTAGCAATCATGTTCGGGTGGCAACGGTCACGTGATCCAACTCAGTCGCCGACCTAGCAATTTCCGAGCGCTCGGCCGTTTTGCTACGAAATGACCACCCGAATTCGTCAATACTTCTCCTCCGTGCTATAGGATCATCATCATCATCATCATCTGCTAAATTTACACCCATCCGTGCGCTCCGGGATCGTTACTAAACACGGAGGAGAAGTAAGGAGACCGAACTCTGCCGCGCCGCCGTTGAAAAAGTGTGGTCCCGATTCCTCGAGTGTAATTGTGGCCGCGACGCGGCGCTCGCGCTCCGTCAGGTACTTGCTCCTCTGAAATGACGTGCTTGTAATGCGCTGTGTCAGACTTACTAGTGTGTCCAGTGCAAGCAGAAAAAATATTTTGACAAAGAAACACGATTGTCGTGTATCAAGGAACGATCTCTCTTTGCATTTTTCGCCTGGAGTTGTTGTTGGTGCAAAGCGGGAGGCTTTCATTTTACAATGTGGGGAAGCCGCTGTCAAGAGGGATCCGCGTTTGCTCAAGGCTTGAATGTGTAAATAAGCGTAGTGCTCTCGCAGTTAAGAAGCTGTTAAGAATCGCGGAAGTATTTTTTTTGTTTATTTGAGATCAAAAGACACCCGCAGGACACAAAGGTTGTTGTTTGACATCGTACGGGATGGTAGTATAAGTTGCATGACTGGCAAGGCACGACTGCGAGATCTACATTGTTAATGGTGTGCACTGATTATTATTACTTCCCACGAACATCTCGCATCGTGAGGAAATGATGTAATTGAGCATATTTGGATTCCAGCTGTTGCACCACGGCGTCGTAGCGCGCGTTTCTACCACCCGCTTCGCGTGCACAACGCTTTGGGAAACGGGAGCTTTTTGTCGTAATTGTGAAGCATCCGCTAGGGTACAGAGGACAGAGTTACATTTCACATGACACCATACACGAATTTAATACCAAGGTGCCAGAACGCACTTTCTGTCACAAGTTTGCAAACGCGGTAGAGGATTCAATACACGTACTGAGGCCGTACAGTTTAAGGAAGAGATTCCCCAAGACGATTTTCATCTTAGTGTGCGGTTGGGGTGTGAAGCCCATATCTACTGGATTTGAGGCTTTTTTAGCTTGGGTAGAATACCTGGTGTAAACGTTTTGAGCAGCATGCTTGTGCTGAAGTAAATTGAAAGTCCTAGGCATGGAACTGAACATCAAAGTCGGTGTTATTCAAGATGTCAGTGTTGGACAACACACATTACAGACTTTCTTTTCTGTTCCCAAAACCGTAGCATAGCTAAACGTCGCCATACACGAAGTTTTCTTAATTGCTTTACACGTACGCAGATAAAACTTTCCCAATCCCAGCTTATGCGGCGGCACCACATAGAAATTCCCACATATTCCGAAAATATCGCGTCCGGAAACTTTACAGATCTTCAAGCATATCATTCCCTCCACGCCATTTAAATGTGGCTTTTCAGCACAACCTTTGCTTCCTTTGGAGTAGGTCCCACCTATGACACGAAAACGAGGCAACAGAAATTGCAAAACAAGATTGGAGCTGACCAGAAAACATTAGCTCATTATTGGAGAAATCGTTGTTAATTTTTATTACACAAACACTCGTTTTTAACGCTTCTTAGTAGAGTATTCGAGGACAAACAGCACATTGCCTTGCAGGAGATTTCGCGGAGCTAGTACCGGAGGGAACGCGAGCGCCGCGCCGCGGCCAACAATAGACTCGAGAAGCAGCACGGACGGAGCCGGAAGCGGGTGCGGAAAGTGGCAGCGCGAAATGGAAACTCCGGAAAGGTCAGTGGAATCCTTTTATTACCTATTCGCCTTGGCAAGAAGAGAGACACTGTTGACATGGGAAGAGAGAGGACCGTGAACAAAGTTGACAACTCCATTCAGTGCGACTTCTGCCTGCGATGGCTATACGTAGACGAAACCAAGTACAGCAACTTTGAAGAGGCTCAAAAATCGCAGGAAGTGTTTAAGTGCAAAATATGTGAAAGGTTCGAAAGAATCGAACAGGATATTAGTAACTGGGAGGCAACGTACACGAAACTTGCGGAGCTCGTAAGCGCCTCAGAGGACAAAGTGAAGGCACTCGGAGATGAAAACAAGGCCCAACGGGACGTCATCCGGGAACTTACCAAAAAGTTAAACACAGTAGAGCAAGAAAATATCGAACTCCGAAAAACGCCGCAAACATCGCAAGTCAACGCAGACACAATTGAGTCAACAACCGCAAATGAAGCCCAACCCGTCATACAACCTAATGGCGACGGAGTACAAGAAAATGGAGAAGGCAGCCCCTCTACGCAAGGGCAGCAAAAGTAGGGCAGGAAGCCACAAGGCTAAATCCCACCCCCTCAGGCTCGGGACACCCCAGCAATGCCTCAAACGGGGTCAGCCCTAACAAAGCGACCCCCTGCGACAACCCCCGACAACTTGGACAACCAAGGCGAGTTAGATTGATAGTTAGACTCGAACATAAATAGATTGCAGAGACCGCTTCTCGGAGAGCTGGCAGGTGACAGAAGAGTAACCGTGTACGGAAAACCGGGAGCGAAAACCGACGAAATTCTGAACGAAATGACCAAAGTGCCATATGGAGAGGATGAAGAAGCTCTAACGATCATCATGGCGGGGCTTAACGACATACTATAAACGGCATGTATCCCGAGCAAATAACGTCGCTCTTGACAGTTAAGTTGGCCCAATGGCTCGAAGAACACCCCAAACACACAGTGTGCATATGCTCTATCCCCTTCACGAAGGAACGAGGCCAGGAGGTCCAAAAAAGTATAAAACAAGTAAGTAAAAGCATGCAAATGGCATGCCACGAAACTCTCAGGATGGTATTCCTCAACAGCTACTACATTCTCAATGGTCTGGAATCATCAGGAATTGTAGATATCCATTTCTCGCCAGAGGGAAGCGCAATGGTCGCTCAACTTCTCGCACAGAAGATAAGCGATTTTTTAGAGGGAGAGAGGCACACAAGATGAAGATATTATGTACGCAACAGGCGTCACGAGAACTACCCGGACCACCACGCCGGCAGAATGCACACACAGGAACACCCGAGAGAGTACTCACAGGATTACCCACGGGAGCACCATTGCGAGTACCCGTGGGAGTACTCGCGGGAACGCCCACAGGGATACCCACGGGGGACCCATCGCATCCGGGGACGCGACTGCAGAGGTGGAGGCCGAGCAGCTGGAATACCCAGCAGACCCACCCCCACAGATGGTACTAACGAGAAAGAACAGAAGAAAGAGAACCCGGACTACCACATTAATATACAAGGAGGTAGCAAAGTCAAATGGGTCGAACTCGAAATAAATGCCGAAGAGGAAGACATCTACACCATGACGGAAACTCATCTTAGAAACGACGAAGAACCCATGCTCGGACATAAATGGGCCTGGGTTGGCCTAAACAGGCAACAAGGCGAGAAAAAAGGGGGTGGGATAGGCATCATGTATAACAGAGAAAACATACAATTAATCTCCATCAAGAAGTGTTTTGAACACATGTGGGCGCAGCTCAAGATATCCCCGGAGAAACATGTAATCAACATTGGGGTGGTATACACGGCTACAGCAGACGAAGCAGAAACATGGAACGAGACTATCTGTGATTGGCATCATAGAGGATATAGCGCAAATGAAACAAAAACTCCCCGAAATCCCCATAATGTTACTGGTCGACTTCAATTGTCACATCCTGGAACTCGGTGGAAAAGAAAGCAAGTCGCAACACCTACGATCTATAGTGAAAAAACATGACCTAGAAATATTAAACCTACATGAAAGGTGCGTTGGCAGTGTGACGTGGAGCAAAGGACACCAAGAAACCAGCATCGACTACGCACTAGCCTGCGCGCGTTGGCAACACTATCCGTATACCATACAAAATGTACATATAGACATAGAGAAGCAATACAGCAGCACAAGCGACCGTAACAGAATCAAGGTAACTATTAAAGTACCCAAAAAAACTAATGGCAGACACCAGGAAGACAGGAAAGAACCGAGATGGAAAACAGGAAACGAGGAGAACCTACACAAGTTTGCTACAGAACTCGAGGAGGCTCTCGAAACTAAGGGAATACAGTACTCGACTATAAGACCTTCACACAACTGATGGAAAGTACGGCACTGACTACGGTAGGCAAAACAAAGGGAAGACGAAGGAGAGGACGTAAGAGTAGTATGTAGGGGTGTCGAGGGAAACTGGTGTCCAGTTAGCTCTATGGGTGTCTGATTCGAACCCCACAGCGTCAGGGACACCGTCGCGTATTTTCCCTGCGCGGCGCCTGTGCCTGTGTGAGGGTTGTCCGAGCGCTTATCGGCGGGGGGAGGGCTGCGTGCGCGCTTACTAGCTCACATTTTTCAGCCTGGGTCAACTTCTTTTGTCATTTTTCAATCTGCGCCGAATTTTTTTCGCGACTTTTTCCCGTGCGCGACAGGCGGCGCTCGGGTGGAGGGCTGCTGCGGTGGGGCGGAGCGTGGCCAGAGGGTTGCGTGAGCGCTTACTTGCTCACATTTTTCAGTCTGGGCCGACTTCTTCTATCATTTTTTCACCTGGGCCGACTTCACTCGCAATTTTTTTTCCCGCTACAGCAGGTGTGCAGTGGACGGTTTACATGCAAAGGATTGTCATACACAAAAGTACAAGTGAAATCCTTCCATAACGTAAAAGCGCTAAAACCAGGACGAACACAGACACACACAACATCGAGCGCTCACTTTCAACAACTTTACTGACATGTCACATGGCAAGTGCTTATAATCATTGCAACAGGTACTCCCTTTCCCTTTCAGATATCGAAATACTTTCCGAGCTAATACACGTGTTGCCCGCTTTCTTGATCAGGCAAGCCTCCCAGATCTCTCTGCTTTTTATATCTCCCTCTTACCTCTGTTTTATCAAAAATGCCATCACAGCCGCACTCTCTTGTGTGTATATACAAGTTACCTTGTTTACTATTTTTACAATTTTTATGTTCTTTTAGGCGGGTGTTCAGACATCTCCCTGTTTGTCCTATGTATCTCTTCCCACAACTTAATGGAATCTCATACACCACTTCTTGTGCACATGGTACCTGAGCTTCCAGATGCCTAACTGTACAACCTATTCTTTTATCTCTGTTAATAGCTGCAGGTAGAGACGACAGTTTTTTATTACGCCCACACATTACCCGAACATGATGGCTACGTGCCATCTTGATCAATCTATGTGATAGCCCATGGATATACGGAATTACAACAATCCTATCCCGCCTACCCTCCGTGTTATCCTTGTCTCGCCCTGTTCCCTTAAGAACCCTACAACAAACACTGTATATCATTCTCAAGGTGCAACCGGCGTTTTTTAACCTTTCTACCTGTCCCCGAAAGCTTTCGTCTACCTCATGGCTGCACGATCTGGATAGAGCTGCTTTGATAGCCCCTAGGACCACGCCTCTTTTCACTGTTTTCGAAATATTTGAGTCGAAGGGCATAACAGGTTTATTTGACCTTTGTTGGTAGCGCCAACAAAGATGGTCTTCTCTGACGATAAGCAGCAAGTCAAGGAATTGTATTTTTCTTTCATGTAAAAATTCAGTGGTGAATTCCAGCTCTGGAGCCATGTCTTTGAACACCGAGATTATCACTTCTCTGTTCACCTCATTACACTCGTCCGCTATCACCAAATAATCATCTACATATCGGAAAATTGTTACTCCATCTATCTTTTTTCTTCTCAGATTTTCCTTGATAGACCTGTCTATTGCAGCTAGGTATATATTACTTAGTGCCGGCGCCACTTTTGATCCTATACACACCCCTTGCTTTTGGATGAAAATTTGTTTTTCATGTTCTATGTACGTTGACGTTAAATATTTCCTGAGAAGCCACAAAAATTGGTCACACCCCATGCCCACAGCATTCTGAAACCTTACACTTCCAAACTCATCAATACAATTTATAACCTCCTCACACATCTTATCAACCGGTAAGCTGTAATATAAATCCGTTATATCGAGTGAAAATACATTCTTTTCCTTAGGTCCCAGTGTTTTCAACGTCCTGCACACCTCATCCGAATTTTTCACCATAAAGGGATCCTTCACTGTCAAAAGAGATAACCACTTCTGTAGAAATGTGCTAAGGGCAATCTGCCATGTCCCTCTCTCAGATACAATTGCTCTAAAAGGCAAACCCCTCTTATGTGTTTTCGATATCTGAAAGGGAAAGGGAGTACCTGTTGCAATGATTATAAGCACTTGCCATGTGACATGTCAGTAAAGTTGTTGAAAGTGAGCGCTCGATGTTGTGTGTGTCTGTGTTCGTCCTGGTTTTAGCGCTTTTATGTTATGGAAGTCTATCACCAACAAGCCCAAAGGGATGTTTTAACGATACAAGTGAAAATATATTTATTAAAGTCATCAATGTCAGGAATTATGTTATGACTCCATGTGAAGGAGAAAAGCTCAGCCAAAAAATCTGATGCAATAGCATTGATGTGGTATTTTATTAGTGATAATCATGGAAGTTTTCAATTAAGCAGAAGGAGTAGCACATTTTTAATAAAAGAAGATAATCAATACGATTACAATCAAAATTAAAAGTTTTATTATAAAAAGTCTAACATGACCACCATATCAGAGTTTTAATTACATAGTTCTAATATGTAACTTCATAAGCAACAGCTAATATTCCATTATGATACATTTAATCAAAGAATATATTTTTAATCAATATGATTACAATCAAAATTAAAAGTTTTATTATAAAAAGTCTAACATGACCACCATAGTGGAGTTTTAATTACAAGTGCCGATAGATGTATGTGGACAGCAGAGAACCTGGAAGACCATGAGACACGAACACGAGAGGAAATAAAGTCTGTAACAATACATTGGTTAATCAAAACAACAGAGGAGGAGAATAATCTATCATTTTAACTATCATAAAATCATCCTCGTGACTTCCCCATACAATTTTCATTCTAAGAGACACTACAAACATTACTTTGTTTTATGAATTCAACACAAAAATATATTAAAAAATGAACCTCAACACATAGCACGCTCCTAGCCAACAATCAGCTCTAATAATATTTGCCATGATTTGTTGAAGACGGGATGCGTACACCTGACAGTTTTGAACATTTTCGAGCGCAATAGGGAAGATTATTCCAACATTACACAATTAATCGATTTCTTATTAAGTAAACAGCATAGACATACGGAAATAATGAGAAAAACGATCAACAGCTAATAGAGAACCAGAACACGTCACATAAACAACAGACACATGCAGGAAAATAAATGGAAAAGAATCTATCAAAACGATCAACATGCACGGATGAATGGCAGAGAAACACATTGAACAGCACATGATGAATAATTTAATACAGCACAGAGCTGAGCACGCTGAATAGCAGAGAAACAATCTAAACGGCGCATCTGCCAACGTGTAATCAACAGACAGGAAAATATTACTGAAACAGCTAATAGAGAGCCAAAATCCAACACGTAAACAAGAGGTACACAAAGGATAAATAGTTGAAGAACAATCTAACAAAACAAGAAACATGCATGGATGAATAGCAGAGATGCACTCTAAACGGTGCATCTACCAACGGTAAACAACAGACAGGAAAATAATTGGAAAAGAATCAATCAAAACGATAAACATGCACGGATGAATAGCAGAGAAACGCTTTGAACGATGCATCTGCCAACATGTAAACAACACACAGGAAAATAATAGCGAAACAAACTATCAAACATTACAATTTGAAATAAAATATCTTTTCAACTATCATAAAATCAACCTAGCGAGCTAACAATATAGAATTTTCATCCTACTCAGGCACTATAAACATTACCTTGACAGAGTTATCCAAACACGCAACTCAGCTATGCTTTACACAATACAGACAGACTCGAGACTCGGTGGGGTCACACTCTCCATCTATGCAGCCTGGTGGGGTCACTCTCTCCATCTATACAGCCCCAAAGCAAGGAACCGGTTGTCAATCTGTGGGTGGGGAAACCATCTCTCTTTTTAAAATTATTTCCTCCAAAAGGAAATATTCTTAGGACCGGTGTACACAGGCGAAATTTTTTATTGATTGCAAATAGACATTGGAATTATTCGATTCTCAAGAACACAATAAGAATTCCATCAAAAAAACAATAGCACGCAAAAAAAAATCTAAGAATAGACTTTTATGTCAGTGCAAGCTGGTTTTAGAGAAGCATTATCTAACCAAACGAGAAATATTATCAGCGCAAACAATACCAAAGCGAGAAACGTTGCATTTAATGTATTTCAGATCAGACACAACTATTATGCATTCATTATTCTCAACTCACAAAATATCATTCGAGTGAAAGTCAAGTTTATTCAGTGATAGAAACAATACTAATTCGAAAACGAGAAACAAATTTAATTACGTCGTTTTATGTTAACTTTGCAATACAAACAGAAGCCACAAACAACTCATCTGAAATGTAAATTATTGTGTTTGCTACAGCGAAAATCAACGCACACAATATTCCCAACTAGTAGAATATTTTTATTAATATCAATCGAGTGATCACCTGAAACAAAGTCAAAAGCAGTAATTAATTTATGCAAACATTTTTTGTAATCACGCAGCGCAAATATACATCACAGAAACACGTCTTTTTCATTCAGGGCCCACCAGTGGAAACGAGGTGAGAGGGGGAAGCTGAGTTCCCGTACACTTTCGTTAAGGTTACACCCGCAGGGAGTAGGCGAATCCAACAACGGTCTTGGTATACAAGGCCATAAACTCGCTCCTACAAGTCAAGTTAGGGAAGGAGGGGCTCTAGCGCTGTCTTGTACATAGAATCACTGAAAGCACACTTTTTTTTTCATTACGCATCACATCTTTTTTTGTAAATTGACTTTCATAATTCTAACGTCAGGTGGAAGATTATGAACCTGATAATACAATTTTAATAAATAAAATTAGCACCAATATTATTTAATTAAATGTCGAGGCGCACTACAAAAACAGAACAGACAACTGATATACATTGAAGAGATGGACAGATTTTGTACTCGTTACCATTCGTCATGGGAGGACCTGATAAAAAGTTGCTTCGAAAAGGAGGAGCCGCGAAACGATTCATTTATCGCTGCATTTCAATACGTCCTAGACATGGTCGTACTCGGAGATATGGTGCAAATTATGGAATTCAAGATGCGAGAACTTGTATGCCGAATCCACAATAGTTATAAAAATATTTGCACGTCGACATCGGAAGGACCATTTGGATTGATGGTGGAGTTTTTGGGATTTGCTAACGAAGAATTGAAATACACTAGACCAAACGTAATTGTAATCATTGCAATGGGCATTGCATTAATCAAGAAAGCAATCAGATCAAATTATCATATACAAGCAGTCTATATCGCACGATTCATTACGGATTTGTTGAAATTACACCTAACGGTTGAAATAGCATAAAAAATCTTATCACGTGGTATATTCCACCCTAGAACCTCTACACATTTATTTTATTCTACCAGTCAAGGATGTCGAATGAACAGAAGTTCAATATTGTCGTGCAAGGTCTGATGTATCATCACTTATTGAAACTCAACAAACATATCAATTGCGGTGGGCCACCGGACGATTTTCATCTAATACTCTCTTGTACGCCATTCAAGAATCTTCATACAAAGAAAGGAAGCATCAATAAGAGACTGTGCAAATTCGTCGCAACAAAGTGCAAGTTGTTGAAGCAATACAAACACGCCGACAACATATCACCTGCGTTAATCAACGCTGGATTCAAGCGCCCAATAACAGTCTCTGTTCGAAATATCGGCGGCTTCTGTCCTGAGGCAACTCCCTTATTACATCTCCACCGGTTCGCTGGATTTCTACCCATCTACGTTCGCTACTGACGATCCGATGGCCTCAGGAGGTCTAAGCAACCCGTCCTCTCTTTCTCACATGTCGCAATCCTAGGAGATAGCTGTTACAAGTACATACACGAACACATCCCAACTGTATCTAATAACAACACACCAACAGAAAGACTCTCGAAATTCCTGGACCACTATTTAAACCATAGTCCGACAACACTGGCATCGCATGTACAAGACACACCCCACCTCCTCAGAATAATCAGAAATATAAACAACACTCGTACGTTTGGTAGGGACACAATACTAGCCACGCTGGATGTGACATCACTGTATACTAACATCCCACACAACGACGGAATCACAGCCCTCTGCAATACCATTTCTACAACAAACACCAGAAAAGACACGGAAACCATACTCGCTCTAATGGACTTGGTCCTCAAACTGAACTACTTCGAGTTCAATGGCGAATACTACCTACAAGTACACGGTACAAGTATGGGCACACCTGTTGCACCCACATACGCAAATATCTTCATGGGGTTCTTAGAAAACAAAGTTCTCAGCGCCCTCTCATTAAAACCCACGGTGTACCTTCGATACATCGATGATATACTGATATGGGAACACGGGGAACATGAATTTCAAAAGTTCATAGATCTACTGAACACCGCGCATAGCAACATAAAGTTCACATCACAACACTCAACTCACTTAACTTCCTCGACACCACAATATCACTAGACAACGGCAACCTCATCACAACCCTGTACAAAAAGCCAACTGACAAACAACAATACCTTCACTTCAAGAGACACCACCCGCGTCACTGTAAGGTTGGAATTCCTAATGGGCAGAATGTAATACTACGCAGAATTTGTTCAAACGACACAGATTACGCTGAGAAGCTTGACGAACTCTGCAGTACACTTGCCCAAAGGGACTATCCAGACTCCCTCCTAACCGAATTCCGTCGCAAGGCACTCACACTCGATCGAGACGAGGTTCTGGAAAACCGAAAAAATCCTGACGCGTGCCAAATAAGCTTCATCACAAGATATTCCAACGCACTTCCAAACATCAAAGCCATTCTACAGAAGCACGAGCCCCTCCTCCAAAGCAGTGACCGGCTTAGCAATATATTCACAAATCCCATACAGGTGACATACCGACGCGCAAAAAAACCTGGCAGACTCCTTGGTCAATGCCAAAATCAGCAAAACGAGCACCCCGTACACGGGAACACGACCCTGCAACCTCCCGCGCTGCAAAACATGCAAGCACGTTCAACACGCTAACTCCATCAAAAGCACTGCGAGCAATTACACCCACCCCGTCAACCACGCATTCACATGCACAAGCTCCAATGTCATATACTGCATTGAATGCGGCGACTGCTCTATGCAATACATTGGTGAAACCGGCCAACAAATGAACAACCGCCTTACCGGACACAGAACCGACACGTCCAACGAACTCCCCAATGCAGTCGCCGAACACTTTAACGTTCCTGGTCACAATTTTGACAACATTAAACTATATATTCTGGATGACAACATTAAACTATATATTCTGGATGACAACATTAAACTATATATTCTGGATGACAACATTAAACTATATATTCTGGATGACAACATTAAACTATATATTCTGGAAACCGGTGTAGTGTCCGCTGTGTTCCAAACAGCCGCAGTCAACCACGCTGCATCCGATCTCGTGCCAGGTACCGAAAAAAGCCCCGTTTATTTCCTCGTCCTCTTTTACATCCTCGTCAGGCGAGCATGCGTACATCGTCAACAAACCATATCACCATTCGCATTAACACCACATCTCCCTTTTTTTTTCTTTCAACATTAACCATACCCAAACACCTGTTACTACCCCACACACAAAACACAACCCAGTTTAGCTTTCTTCAATGTCCGACTCAAAGTCCAAGTCTGTCCGGCCTGAAGACTTGCCGCCCGTACCGAGATACACGGGCGAATCTGCTTGTGCGGTCTTCGCTAACTCGTTCAGGTGGCTCTTCCGTGTCTGCCTTCTCCGAAGTACTTCAATCGGCAGCCTCGGACTCTTCCAATGGCTGAGGGTCAGGAGCACTATGTTGCTCTGGCGACGGAATCCCTGGACTCTGCGTGTGCCGGTCCGGTAGCAGGTGAAACGTTCCGGTAGCGTCGCCCCTGCTCTGACGTTCTAGTCGAACCAGGCTTCTCCGGTTCCTTCGCAGCATGCCCGCTGTCGTTCGCACCACGTATGACCTCGGAGATCCAGAATGTCGAACTATGACCCCTTCTGTCCTCGCACTCCGGACCCAGACCCTGTCTCCTTGCTGCAGGTCCGGCAGCGGCCTTGCCCTGTGCCTCTTGTCATAGTCTCTCCTCTGTCTCTCTTTCCTGGCAGCTTCCTTTTTTGATATCTCACGCTGGTTGAGGTTCTTCGGCCGCAGCGTCGCGGGAAGTACTGGCACTCTGTTGTGAAGACGCCTTCCCATGAGCACTTCGCTTGGGCTATATCCCGTGTTTTCAGGCGTACTCCTGTACGCCAGCAACGCTAGGTAAGGATCATCGGCTTTTTCCAAGAGTCGCTTTACCGTCTTGACCATGCGCTCGACTTCTCCGTTTGCCTGGGGGACAAAGGACTACTTGTTACGTGCCGAAAGCCGCAAGTATCGGCGAAACGCTTGAAGTCTTTTGAGGAAAATTGCGGGCCGTTATCCGATACCAAGATATCCGGAATCCCGTGCCGCGCAAAAATACTTTTGAGGCGATCGATGGTGCCGGAAGAGGTCGCACTTGGCAGCAGTGAAATCTCAGGGTACTTTGAACGGTAGTCGACAGCAAGTAGGTAGGTGCTCTTCCTGAAGTCAAACAGGTCGACTCCTACCACCTGCCACGGAAGCGTTGGCGTTTCTGAAGGAAGCAACGGCTCAGCCGGTTGTTCCCTGTGCTGTGCACACTTCTGACAGGTCTTCACTGCCCTTGCTAGCTGTGCTGACAACCCTGGCCACCATACAGTTTCTCTGGCGAGTGCCCTGCACCTGACGATCCCTTGGTGCCCATCGTGCAAGGAGTCGAGGACCTCTGCTCGCAATCTCTCGGGAACGATTATTTTAATGCCGAACGCAAGAATTCCTGCATGTACTGTGATGCCTGCTTGATCGTTCCAGTACGGACGAAGCTCCAGCGGTGTCGACGACCAGTGTGGCCACCCAGTGGCGCAGTACCGCTTTAACTGTTGGCAAACGTTGTCATCCTTTTGGGCGTCTTGAATACGTCGAAGCCGCAAGGGTACATTGCGGATGCCCATCATTGCGCCGCTGGCGAAGCTTTCCACCTCAGTGACAGTGAGGGTGTCGCTGTCTGCGTCGTTCGGCTGAGGAGCTCTTGAGAGTGCGTCAGCGATGACCAGGCTCTTCCCTGGCACGTAGACTACACTGTAGTCAAATCGCATGAGGCGCAACCGGAACCTTTGAATGCGCGGCGGAAGTAGATCTACTGGCGACTTCCCCAACAGCGTTACAAGAGGACGGTGGTCAGTTTCGGACGTTGCGTGAAGGCCTCTGAGGAAATCTTGGAAACGCTCTGCTGCCCACGTCACTGCCAAGGCCTCCTTCTCGATCTGTGCGTAGTTTCTCTCAGTATCCGAAAGCGACCTGGATGCGAAGGACACTGGGCGCCGATCACCAGACGGCTGCACTTGCAACAGAACGGCTCCCAGTCCATAGGATGAGGCGTCAGCTGAGACAATGGTGGGGAACTTGGGGTTGTACTTCGCCATACAAGTAGAGGGGCAGACCATCCTTTTCAGTTCCTGGAGCGCTTTGTCTTGTTCATGGCCCCAGTGCCATTCTGTGTTTTTTCTCAGAAGTTCACGAAGCGTCCTCGTTTTCTCAGCCAAATTGGGAAGGAACCTTGATAGATGATTTAACATGCCAAGAAGTCTTCTAACGCCGGCTACGTCTGACGGCGGCTTGAAGTCACTTATTGCTTTTACTTTCTTCTCATCAGGACGAATCCCATCCTTGCTGATTCTGTAGCCCAGGAATGTCAGTTCATCGGTGCTAAACACGCACTTCTCCCGATTGAGAGTGATGCCCGCCGTACGTATGCGGTGCACTACTTGCCTCAGACGCTTGTCATGTTCCGCCTTGTGCTTGCCATAGACCAAGACGTCATCCATGAGGTTTGCGACCCCCTGTAGCCCATCAAGAACTTCTGCCATTCGCTTTTGAAAATATTCTGGAGCCGATGTAATTCCAAACGGCAGCCTCGTGAAGCAGTAGCGACCAAACGGGGTAATAAACGTCGTGAGTTCCTGACAGCTAGGAGCCAGCTTGATCTGATGAAATCCCGAATTTGCATCAAGTTTCGAAAAAACTGTCGCCTCGCCCAGCAGTCCCAAAGTCTCCTCCACGCTGGGTAAGATGTACCTCTCACGCATGACGCTTTCGTTCAACTTGGTGAGGTCGACGCAGATCCTGATGTCTCCAGACGGCTTCAACACTGGGACAATTCCAGCGCACCAGGACGTTGGGCCTTGTACTTGTAGCGGCCGGTGGACAAAGACGAAGATGGCCACGCGCCTGGAGCACCTGTCTCAGTTCCACCGGCGCGGCCATGGAGATAGGCCACTATCATCGCCTCTCCGTGGCATACCATCACGTCCGGGTCACCAAATGTAGAGGACGATGGTATTCCTCTACATGAGCCCCGACCGGCGATGATGGTATGCCACGGAGAGGCGATGATGGTGGCCTATCTCCATGGCCGCGCCGGTGGAACTGAGACAGGTGCTCCAGGCGCGTGTAGTTGGAAAATTCACAGCGGAAGTTCGCTGGAAAGACAGGTACTGCGAGGAGGAATTCTACGTCGTGGATCCTTTGCGTAGTGCGCTACTGGGAATGCCACTGATTGACCGTCTTGGTCTCATAAAGTTCGTTAGCAACCTAAACAAACAGAAGGAAGTAGAAGAGGAGTTTCCCCAAGTTTTCCATGGGTTGGGAACTCTTCCTGGAGAGTATACTATTCGACTGGTGAAAGGCTGCGAGCCGTACGCCATTTCGGCGCCCACACGGATTCCGATACCAATGAGGGCAGGTGTCCAAAAAGATCTTCAACGCATGGAAAGAGCTGGGATAATCCGTTCAGTATGTAGAGGACGATGGTCGTTGAGCGTCTGGCCGCTTGGCCCATGAAGACGCTGGTCCGAAGTCTGTAAGTTGGAAGGGATGCCAGCGAACGTAACTGGCAATACCGAAACGTCGGCCCCGGTGTCAATCTTCGCTGAAATTGGTATTCCATTGACGGTGATCTGTGCATGCCTTGATCGACCGTGCTTTTGGAGAGACAGCGTTCCGAGGAACGCAGCCTCGTTGTTTTCCTCCAGTGCAGAAATCTCTTTGGATCTTCTCCTTGACTGGCACACTCGGGCGAAGTGCCCGAGCTTATTGCATGAATAACACTTCGAGTGTCTTGCTGGACAAGTGGATTTCTTGTGCGACGTGCCCCCGCAGTAAGCGTAATTCTTTGACTGGTCTTGGGCTTTACCTCGTTGCGAAGCTCTTTGCTTGTGGGACCTCTTGTACCTGGACTTGTGCACCGCGTCCAGGTCCGGCGCCGCGTGGTTTCCTTCCACTGCCGTATTTTGACGACGCAGTTCTTCCTGCTGACGGCGCACAGTCTCTCGTTGTCGAGCGAGTTTCAATGCTGAACATAAAGTTGCTTTGGCGTCCATCTGTAGGCTCTCGGAGAGAGATTTATCCTGTAGACCTAATATGAATCGGTCTCGAACCATCCGCTCTTTTAGCGTTCCAAAGTCACATCTTTGGCCCAAAGTCCTGAGCGCAGTGGCGAACTGATCCACGGACTCTCCCTGTTCCTGGACGCGCGAGTGAAAGCACGCGCTTTCGTAGACCAGGTTTTCAGCCTCCGTGAAATGCTCGACGAATTTGCGTTTCACGAGGTTATAATTCTTTTGCTGTTGCTCGTCGAGTTCGAAAGTGTTTAATATTTTCCTGGCTTCCCGTCCCATCGTATAAAGAAGCGTGCGCACTTGCGCCTCGCCGTTGCGTTCATTGAAACCCGACGCGTACCGGTAGTCTTCGAAGTGTTCTATCCACTCGGACCACTGCGAAGCGGTGTCGGAGCTGAACGGCGGTGGTTGCTGCAGTGAGAACCCACCTTGCACCCCGGGTGCCGTTGATGATTCGCCGTCCCCTTGAGCCATATCCTTTCAAGGCTGCGTGGCGTCGTAACCCTAAACTTCTGACACCATGTAGTGTCCGCTGTGTTCCAAACAGCCGCAGTCAACCAACCGGGTTTAGATCCACACGTGACAGACGTGATAGGGAGTCTTATCTCATATACAAGTTCAACGCTCTTCACCCGTCCGGTATCAACAAATCACAAGGCACCCTAGAAACACTTCACAAATAAAATATGATTTTCCCTTCTACCTCCATTATCATCTGTTATGTTCTGCATGGCCACTGCTTTCTACTTTCTTTATTGCATGCCACAACTTTGTATTAAAAAAAAAACTTTTGCTCGTTCTGGAATTTTCCCCACGTAACCACTAACCTCCTTATCTTTCGCTAGGCTTGCCAATTCCTGCCTGTTGTCCCGTTTCATCCACGTGTTCGTGAACCTTCCATTTTTCTGTAACCAGTCTGTAGCCTAGATCACTACGTTCACATAATCCCCTCCACACTCTAACAAAGCAGCCATTCACTCCGGCCGTAGAAACCCGTACGGAACCTTTCTTCCCTCCGGGCTGTTGACCCACAATTCCCATGAACCTTTAAACACGTCACACCTAACCCTTTAAATACCATGCCAATGATGAGGACCGGGTCCCCAGAAGAAGAACAGTCTCTGTTCGAAATATCGGCGGCTTCTGTCCTGAGGCAACTCCCTTCCTAATAATCAGAATAAATTACTTGATGTCTTCGGAATTCATCAATCAAGACAACAAACGAAAACTTCAGAGTTTGGAATAGAATTGTAATTTATCGAAATAAACAAGTGTATAATTGAAATAATAATTGTATTCTTTGTCATCATTGTAATGTATTCTACACAGCGCAACGAAAACAGCTTATGAACAGGTTGAAGATTGCTAAGGAGACACTACGTACAAGGATCTTCGTATGGAATCAGCGCTGGCAATCAAAGAGATTTTTACGCGACCACACTCTATACAACACCGACACCCAAAGGAAAGAATTGTAGAAGAATCGATAATAGAAATTTAGAGGCATGTTACATCAATCTTTGTTTACAAAGAGGATCACTAATATTTTGCGAAAGCTTATTTTACGAATTAAATTGCACAGTGTATATATTTTCTCAAACTATTGGACAGTTGGCAATACTATATTGAAAGGAACCTATTATCAAATGACGCGAAGGTGGAGTCTACAATTCTCATCATCATAACATGCGGCACACAATTCCAATAAGATTTTGTGAGAATCGAATCACACAACTGTCATCAGAAATGTTTAATTGCTATACAATGAAGATGAGCACTATGCATAAGATATGTAATTATAATAAGTAAATATTCCTTTTGCAAACTGAACCAAAGCAGCACACATAAACATAGCTTCAATTCACAGAATGTACCCGAGGTTTTTAATTAGCCATACTGAAAAACTATGAGTCTATTCGATATGTCACGGCATATGAGGCACTACAAATGGAAGGACATACATTAATTTTAGAAGATTTTAGCTCATAATGAATCAAAACGCAATCTCCAACACCAAAGGTTCGTGTTTAAATTTTCAAAGTCAAAACTGTACACTCTTTCTTACAATTTTTTTAAGATGTAGATTAAAAAGCTGTCTATATAGTCACACATTGTATACAAGATATTTGTTTGTACATTAATTGATAAAATTTATCAGATCATATTCCGAAGCAGTGGAGACTATCAGTAAGTGTTTAATTAGGATTTGAACTGCTACCACAATTTACGAACTGAGTTGTAGAAAGCGTAATTTCACAGCTTTAGCTGGCTCACTTTGATACGCGAAGGTTTTAAGAACTCTTTTGCGATGACAAAGAATTTAATCGAGTGTATTGATGTTTTCTATATACTCTATAACGTAATATGAATTCTCCACGACGTGGATAGTAAAAGTTACGAATATTTTTCGAACAAAATTTACTTAAAACTCGGAGAAAGGGTCACTCGCGTCGTCGAATGCGTTTCGGCAACACGCCGGGCAGCGTTTCCCGTACACCCTTCCGAAACCGAACGCGATTCGGCGCCCGACGCGTTAACGCGGCACCCCACGCGAGCGTGTTGCTTTCTTCCAGAAACGGGTTCGTCGACGCGCGTCTCCCAAAATCTTATTGGAATTGTGTGCCGCATGTTATGATGATTAGAATTGTAGACTCCACCTTCGCGTCATTTGATAATAGATTCCTTTCAATATAGTATTGTCAACTGTCCAATAGTTTGAGAAAATATATACACTGTGCAGTTTAATTCGTAAAATAAGCTTTTGCAAAATATTAGTGATCCTCTTTGTAAACAAAGATTGATGTAACATGCCTCTAAATTTCTATTATCCATTCTTCTACAATTCTTTCCTTTGGGTGTCGGTGTTGTATAGAGTGTGGTCGCGTAAAAATCTCTTAGATTGCCAGCGCTGATTCCATACGAAGATCCTTGTACGTAGTGTCTCCTTAGCAATCTTCAACCTGTTCATAAGCTGTTTTCGTTGCGCTGTGTAGAATACATTACAATGATGACAAAGAATACAATTATTATTTCAATTACAGTCAACCCTCGATTTAAGAACCTTCGATTTATGAATTCCCTCGTTTTATGAACACGAGCACGGGGAACCAAACTTTTTCCATTCATTTTTCCCTCGTTTTATGAACCTCGATATTCGAATAATGAACGGAATTTCTGGGAACCAACTAGGAGTTGCCCAGCGTTTTTGCCCTCAATTTATGAAGGAATCGTTCCGAGGTCGAATGACGCCTGAACGTACAAAACGTTTTCCAGGTATTGCACGCTCGGTTCTTAACCCCTCGAAATCCGAGCAACAAACGGGTTTTCCGGGATCGCACAAGGTGCGACCAAGTGTTCCTGACCTCAGTTGATGAATAAGGAGGTCGCTGTCACCCGGAGATTAATAAACGGAGGTTAAAAATTCCGGAGGAAACCCGAGACTAGTCCAGTGCGAATGTAGTGACAAATCTTATATCCAAGATTGACACAGCGGAAGGCATGGTCCAAAGCAAAATTAAACAATTTGGTATTGCATAATAAACAGAGTGTGAATGCGCTAACGTCTGTTCTCTGTGAGATTGATACAGCAGAAGGCATGGTCAAAAGCAAAATTACACAATATATGGCATTATAAACACAATCCCAACTCGGAAATACTGTTGCATTTGCTCGATAGTACTCAGTTAACTGAATTTTCGATTTATGAATCCCTCGATTTATGAACGATTTTTCGGGGAACCGAGGGTGTTCATAAATCGAGGGTTGACTGTTGTTTATTTCGATAAATTACAATTCTATTCCAAACTCCTAAGTTTTCGTTTGTTGTCTTGATTGATGAATTCCGAAGACATCAAGTAATTTATTCTGATTATTGGGCGCTTGAATCCAGCGTTAATTAACGCAGGTGATATGTTGTCGCCGTGTTTGTATTGCTTCAACAACTTGCACTTTGTTGCGACGAACTTGCTCAGTCTCTTATTGATGTTTCCTTTCTTTGTATGAAGATTCTTGAATGGCGTACAAGAGAGTATTAGATGAAAATCGTCCGGTGGCCCACCGCAATTGATATGTTTGTTGAGTTTCAATAAGTGATGATACATCAGACCTTGCACGACAATATTGAACTTCTGTTCATTCGACATCCTTGACTGGTAGAATAAAATAAATGTGTAGAGGTTCTAGGGTGGAATATACCACGTGATAAGATTTTTTATGCACTTTCCATTTCAACCGTTAGGTGTAATTTCAACAAATCTGTAATGAATCGTGCGATATAGACTGCTTGTATATGATAATTTGATCTGATTGCTTTCTTGATTAATGCAATGCCCATTGCAATGATTACAATTACGTTTGGTCTAGTGTATTTCAATTCTTCGTTAGCAAATCTCAAAAACTCCACCATCAATCCAACTGGTCCTTCCGATGTTGACGTGCAAATATTTTTATAACTATTGTAGATTTGGCATACAAGTTCTCGCATCTTGAATTCCATAATTTGCACGATATCTCCGAATACGACCATGTCTAGGACGTATTGAAATGCAGCGATAAATGAATCGTTTCGCGGCTCCTCCTTTTCGAAGCAACTTTTTATCAGGTCCTCCCATGACGAATGGTAACGAGTACAAAATCTGTCCATCTCTTCAATGTATATCAGTTATCTGTTCTGTTTTTGTAGTGCGCCTCGACATTTAATTAATTAATTTAATTAATTAATTAATTAATTAATTAATTAATTAATTAATTAATTAATTAATTAAATCATATTGGTGCTAATTTTATTTATTAAAATTTTATTATCAGGTTCATAATCTTCCACCTGACGTTAGAATTATGAAAGTCAATTTACAAAAAAAGATGTGATGCGTAATGAAAAAAAAAATTGTGCTTTCAGTGATTCTACGTACAAGACAGCGCTAGAGCCCCTCCCTCCCTAACTTGACTTGTAGGAGCGAGTTTATGGCCTTGTATACCAAGACCGTTGTTGGATTCCCCTACTCCCTGCGGGTGTAACCTTAACGAAAGTGTACGGGAACTCAGCTTCCCTCTCTCACCTCGTTTCCACTGGTGGGCCCTGAATGAAAAAGACGTGTTTCTGTGATGTATATTTGCGCTGCGTGATTACAAAAAATTTTTTGCCTAAATTAATTACTGCTTTTGACTTTGTTTCAGATGATCACTCGATTGATATTAATAAAAATATTCTACTAGTTGGGAATGTTGTGTGTGTTGATTTTCGCTGTAGCAAACACAATAATTTACATTTCAGATGAGTTGTTTGTGGCTTCTGTTTGTATTGCAAAGTTAACATAAAACGACGTAATTAAATTTGTTTCTCATTTTCGAATTAGTATTGTTTCTATCACTGAATAAACTTGACTTTCACTCGAATGATATTTTGTGAGTTGAGAATAATGAATGCATAATAGTTGTGTCTGATCTGAAATACATTAAATGCAACGTTTCTCGCTTTGGTTTTGTTTGCGCTGATAATATTTCTCGTTTGCTTAGATAATGCTTCTCTAAAACCAGTTTGCACTGACATAAAAGTCTATTCTTAGATTTTTTTTTTTTTTGCGTGCTATTTTTTTTATAGAATTCTTATTGTGTTCTTGAGAATCGAATAATTCCAAAGTCTATTTGCAATCAATAAAAAATTTCGCCTCTGTACACCGGTCCTAAGAATATTTCCTTTTGGAGGAAAGAATTTGAAAAAGAGAGAGGGTTTCCCCACCCCACAGATTGACAAAGGACGTTCGGTTTGGGCTGTATAGATGGAGAGAGTGACCCCGCCGTTTCCCCCATCACTTCGAATCTACCAGTGGGTCCTGAATGAAAAATACGTGTTTCTGTGTTGTATTTGGGCGCGTGGTTAGGAAAATGTTTGCCTAATTAATTACTGCTTTGACTTTGTTTCAGGTGATCACTCGATTGATATTAATAAAAAAATATTCTACTATTTGGGAATGTATTTTTAAGTTGCATGCGTTGATTTCCGCTATAGCAAACACCATAATTTGCATTTCAGATGAGTTGTTTGTGGCTTCTGCTTGTATTGCAAAGTTAACATAAAACGACGTAATTAAATTTGATTCTCGTTTTCGAATGAGTATTGTTTCTGTCATTGAATAAATTTGACTTTCACTCGATTGATATTTTGTGAGTTGAGAATAATGTATCCATAATAGTTGTGTCAGATTTGAAATACATTAAAATGCATCGTTTCTCGTTTGGTATTGTTTGCGCCCATAATATTTCTCGTTTGCTAAGAAAGTCTATTCCTAGATTTTTTTTGCATACTATTGTTTTTTTGATAGAATTCTTATTGTGTTCTTGAGAATCGAATAATTCCAATGTCTATTTGCAATCAATAAAAAATTTCGCCTTTGTACACCGGTCCTAAGAATATTTCCTTTTGGAGGAAAGAATTTGAAAAAGAGAGATGGTTTCCCCACCCACAGATTGACAACCGGTTCCTTGCTTTGGGGCTGTATAGATGTAGAGAGTGACCCCACCAGGCTGCATAGATGGAGAGAGTGACCCCACCGAGTCTTGAGTATGTCTGTATTGTGTAAAGCATAGCTGAGTTGCGTGTTTGGATAACTCTGTCAAGGTAATGTTTATAGTGCCTGAGTAGGATGAAAATTCTATATTGTTAGCTCGCTAGGTTGATTTTATGATAGTTGAAAAGATATATTATTTCAAATTGTAATGTTTGATAGTTTGTTTCGCTATTATTTTCCTGTGTGTTGTTTACATGTTGGCAGATGCATCGTTCAAAGCGTTTCTCTGCTATTCATCCGTGCATGTTTATCGTTTTGATTGATTCTTTTTCAATTATTTTCCTGTCTGTTGTTTACCGTTGGTAGATGCACCGTTTAGAGTGCATCTCTGCTATTCATCCATGCATGTTTCTTGTTTTGTTAGATTGTTCTTCAACTATTTATCCTTTGTGTACCTCTTGTTTACGTGTTGGATTTTGGCTCTCTATTAGCTGTTTCAGTAATATTTTCCTGTCTGTTGTTTACACGTTGGCAGATGCGCCGTTTAGATTGTTTCTCTGCTATTCAGCGTTAGCTCTGTGCTGTATTAAATTATTCATCATGTGCTGTTCAATGTGTTCCTCTGCCATTCATCCGTGCATGTTGATCGTTTTGATAGATTCTTTTCCATTTATTTTCCTGCATGTGTCTGTTGTTTATGTGATGTGTTTACTGTATGCTGTTTACTTAATAAGAAATCGATTAATTGTGTAATGTTGGAATAATCTTCCCTATTGCGCTCGAAAATGTTCAAAACTGTCAGGTGTACGCATCCCGTCTTCAACAAATCATGGCAAATATTATTAGAGCTGATTGTTGGCTAGGAGCGTGCTATGTGTTGAGGTTCATTTTTTAATATATTTTTGTGTTGAATTCATAAAACAAAGTAATGTTTGTAGTGTCTCTTAGAATAAAAATTGTATGGGGAAGTCACGAGGATGATTTTATGATAGTTAAAATGATAGATTATTCTCCTCCTCTGTTGTTTTGATTAACCAATGTATTGTTACAGATTTTATTTCCTCTCGTGTTCGTGTCTCATGGTCTTCCAGGTTCTCTGCTGTCCACATACATCTATCGGCACTTGTAATTAAAGCTCCACTATGGTGGTCATGTTAGACTTTTTATAATAAAACTTTTAATTTTGATTGTAATCATATTGATTAAAAATATATTTTTCGATTAAATGTATCATAATGGAATATTAGCTGTTGCTCATGAAGTTACATATTAGAACTATGTAATTAAAACTCTGATATGGTGGTCATGTTAGACTTTTTATAATAAAACTTTTAATTTTGATTGTAATCGTATTGATTATCTTCTTTTATTAAAAATGTGCTACTCCTTCTGCTTAATTGAAAACTTGCATGATTATCACTAATAAAATACCACATCGATGCTATTGCATCAGATTTTTTGGCTGAGTTTTTCTCCTTCACATGGAGTCATAACATAATTCCTGACATTGATGACTTTAATAAATATATTTTCACTTGTACTTTTGTGTATGACAATCCTTTGCATGTAAACCGCCCACTGCACACCTGCTGTAGCGGGAAAAAAATTGCGAGTGAAGTCGGCCCAGGTGGAAAAATTATAGAAGAAGTCGGCCCAGGCTGAAAAATGTGAGCAAGTAAGCGCTCACGCAACCCTCCGGCCACGCTCCGCCCCACCGCTGCAGCCCTCCACCCGAGCGCCGCCTGTCGCGCACGGAAAAAAGTCGCGAAAAAAATTCGGTGCAGATTGAAAAATGACAAAAGAAGTTGACCCAGGCTGAAAAATGTGAGCTAGTAAGCGCGCACGCAGCCCTCCCCCCGCCGATAAGCGCTCGGACAACCCTCCGCACAGGTGCCGCGCAGGGAAAATACGCGACGGTGTCCCTGTGGGGTTCGAACCAGACACCCATAGAGCTAACTGGACACCAGTTTCCCTCGACACCCCTACATACTACTCGTAAGGAGAAACCGTGGTGTGATCAAGAGATACTGGACGCGATTCGTGAGAGGAAGAAGCTGTGCCGCGCACTGCGGAAAGCAGACAGAGTGCAAAGAGGAGAAAGCGGCCTACGAAATCCAACAGATGAAAACCTGTTGAAAGATGAAAGACTAATGCTGATGTTGAGATGTTGATGAAAGACTAATAAGCCAGAAATTAGAACAATACTACAGAAGGATAGAAGAGGAGGTACGCGAGTCGGGACGGCAAAATAGCCAAAAGTTCTGGAAGTATATTGAAAGTATGACTACGCCAAAGAAAGCAAAGACGTCTGAAATTGCACTCCGCGATAATCAAGGAGGGAACAGAGAAAAACTAATACGGAAAGATGACATCGAGAAACATATGACGCGATATTTTAACCAACAGCAAGAAGAATTACGGAAAGGAACGTGCGCATCAAAGCCTTGCACCCTTAAACCCCACGAAAACATGCTATCCCACAGTGAACAAGAATATATTCTAAGAGCGATAGAAGAGGAGGAACTTACAAAACATCTAAACAAACTCAAGAAAGGCAAAGCAACAGGTCCAGATGGAATATCAAACGAATTCCTAAAAATACTGGGGCCTCGCAGCAAAGAAAATCTAAGAAGAATCTTCAATAATATACTAGAGACCAAAGAAATTCCCGAAGAATGGAACCACAGCACGGTTAGATTGCTATATAAAGACCAGGGTAAACCAAAGGATGACCTTAACTCATATAGACCTATAACTCTACAAAGCAACATCGCGAAATTATTTTCCACCATCATCAACGACAGGGTGACAAAGACATATGACCAGCATCTGACCAAAGCACAGAACGGCTTCCGAGAAGACAGGAAAGGCAGTGACAACCTCTATATAATCACTCAACTGATAGAACTGAGTTTACAATCAGGACAAGAACTATACGTGGCTTTCCTCGATCTGGAAAAGGCTTACGACGCCGTACCGCATGAAGTACTTTGGGAGAAACTACGAAAACTAGGACTACCAGAAGCAATGCTAAAAATAATACAAAATATGTACTCAAACTGCTATAGCACATACCATCTCGAAAACCTCAAGTCAGGGAAAGTGAAGCAATCCGTGGGACTCAAACAAGGGTGCCCCATGTCGCCGACATTATTTTACGTATTCTTGAACGACTTACTCAAAGAACTAGAACAGAGTGACAAGGGCATAAAGCTAAGCACCGTCGACACATCAGGGAGGCGATCAGAAACGCATATACCCGCGCTTGCGTTTGCGGACGACATCCTGCTGATTGCGCGAACACCCGGCGACATGCAACACCTACTCGACGTTTGCACTAAAATCGCGGAACCCAGTGGAATTAAATTCAGCAGAACCGAAACACAATGGATGAAATTTGGGGAAACAAACTGCACTCCAAACCAAATCTTCTCGCTCCAAAACTTCGACGTCGCCCGTACCAACCATTATCGATACCTCGGCATACTCCTGGAGGAACAAAAAAAAACACCTAGAGGCTCACGAAAGGATAGTCGTAACGACATCATACAAAAGGAAAGGACACGTGTGGCACTTGGCCCACCACTCCTACAATCCGTACGCGGTAGGGAGACTACTATGGGAGACGGTAGCTGTCCCAAACGCTACCTATGCCAACGAAGCACTGTGCTACAGCAACAGTACTATCAAAACTCTGGAACGCCACCAGAGAGAAATAGGAAAAATGGATCCTAGGAGGAAACCTTGCTACAGCAAATGCAGCCATTGAGGGCGAACTGGCGTGGTCTAGTTTCGAATACAGGTACACTCTTAAAAATGAACTTCACCGCATAGCACGCTCCTAGCCAACAATCAACTCGAATGATATCGCTGTGTGCCCTGATTTGTTCAAAACGGTAGGCGTACGCCTTTTTTGTGACACTTATGCGGTTCATAATTGTCACAAAAATGGCGTACGCCTCCCGTTTTCAGCAAATCAGGACAGATAATGATATCATTCGAGATGATGGTTGGCTAGGAGCGTGCTATGCGGGGAAGTTCATTTCTAAGAGTGTAGGCCCGATCAAAAACACGTTACCTGGGGCGAATAACCCACCTAGCAGAAAACAGGCCTTTAAAACGAGTCTTCCAACACGTACGTTATAGGGGCACAAAAACAAACTGGATCAAACGTATGAGTAAGATAGACTCCAAGTACAGTAGGGGAACGACACGACACAAGAAGAAAAACGCACGAGAATGGTACAGACGAGTCAACAAGGAAATGAAAGCAATTGAACAACACTGCTGGAGACAACGTTCAAACAAAAAACAAAGCATGACCCTCTATAATAAATATAAAGAAGAACCTGCCCCATACAAGTACTACAGAGGTGACCACCAAAGCAGCTTGCTATTCCAGGCCAGGACAGGCGCCCTCCTAACCAGAGAAAGAATCGCACGGCTCTTCGACCACCCTGACGAAACATGTCTACTTAGCGGGAGCAAGAAAGAAGACTTAGAGCACGTGATGTTGAAATGCCCGGCCACCCATGCAACCCGTCTAGAGGGGTTAGACATTCAAACGGCGCTCGGTCTAACACCCCCTGAAAATGGTGAAAACCCCACCGATACCGCAGACAGATGCAAGCGCCACCTAACAAATTGGGAAAAGCAAACGAGGACCGGCTCTGCACACGCTAGAAACCAACACGGTAGCCAAAGCCAACACCAAAGCCAATCCGGTCAGCGATCCAAGACCAGGACCAGCCAGAAGCCAATCAACCAGCACCAGCCAACAGACCGGGAGAACCTGCGAACAAATAAAGCCAAGCAAAGCCAAGCCCCAGCGGAAGTGACCAGGAAGCAACACACGGGAAACCACCTAGCGACAGCCAAATTCTTTGTGTCTTAGTGATTTTTTCCTTTCATTCTATTTCCTTCCTTTCGTTTCTTTTACTTTTCGGCTGTGGCACCTCAAGGTGCCTGCCCTGTGTCGAAAGGGATGAGGCGAACCTGAACTCGAGGAATTGGGACGTCATTCTCCGGCCGAGTTCGGGATGGCATCTTTGCACGGGGATAAAGAAGGGTCACGTGGTTAAAAGATCACGTGACTTCCTCTCCTCTCTTTCTTCTGCCCCCCCTCCTCCCGCATTTGGAGATCCTGGGGAGCTATTCTCATCAAAGTAAGCTACCTGCTTACTTTACACGTCACGAGCTGTTGGGCTGAGCCACCGCGACAACCTCAGCCTGAACGATCCGCCCATTTCTAGGGACATTTATCCCCAGCGCATACACAGCGTGTAGAGCATCACAGCTTAGACCTACAGTGGCGCTGTGTACCGGATCTAAATAGGTTGTATGGGAAAAAAGGAGAAACAATAGTACATCGGTTTAAACGTGCAGGAATAATTATGACGCCCTGATATTATAGTTGCTATAGAATATCTCTCATGAACGAAGCTCTGGCAATTTTGACGTGACATGTTTGACGGCGGGCTGCTGCCGCCCGCTGATCTCTATGTATAAAGGCTGGATCGCGCATGGGAGAGGGGCTCGTGGGGGAGAGGCGTGCCTTCGGGCCGCCATGTTGGTGGGCCCTAAAGTGCTGTGTGCGCCCATAGAAAACAATGGGAGGCAACAGAGATTGTGAGTATTGCGCTGCAAGCGTTTGTCGTTGTTTGTCATCACACAATTTTGTAAGGTGCCAGTATACTGATGTATCCTAACAGTGTTTCACAGGCGTTCTGCCGTTCGATTCTTAATTACGTTATGTTTTGCATTCCGAAACTAGACCGTCACTGCAGTGCAGCGCTGGGGATTGTACTACAGCACGTTTCCCAGCCAATATTTCAATAAGAGACGACTTGAGGTTAACAACAACCATGTATATAATATCCCGTACTCCGTTCTGGACAAAAATTGTTCCATAAAGAACGGTCCGGGATGATATATACTCGCATGGCAGAAAGAGATCGTTCTGTAGAATCACAGCCGTTGTTTTAGTCGTGTATGCGTTTAGTATGATTTATATCAAGCATCGCCTTAGCACGAGCCTTTTAGTAAACGACAGCGGTGCTTTGCCTCGCAAATATGGACACACCGAAGCAGCCCAAATAATTATTTCACGCAATTAGATCACACTCGTTAGGACAGTTAATGTGATACCAGGATAGGATAGTTAATGTGGTAACACCTCCTTGAGACACAGGACTTATCCCTTTTTGAAGTACAGCCCTTCTATGTTTGTTTGTTTCTTCCTTTATTTGTTCTGATTATTTGCAGGCGCGGTTGTGCCAAACTGAATGTCCTTCTCCAGCACTCACATGCTTTTGTTGAATACAACTGCAGCGTGAGAAAAGCTGCTTGGGGAGGGGTCCTGCTGTCCAGTGCTGACTTTGTCATGCTTGTTATGTGGAGCATGTTCCAAAAATTGCAGCTCCACATATGGTCTTCAAATTGCAACAGGACTATTTGGAGCTTGAAACAGTTGTGATTTTGTCATTTTGGCCCTCGTGTACCCAGTCTGTGAAACGCAAACAAAAAAAGTCTAACACGATATGCTTTTGTAACGAAGATCACTGATGATGAGTAAAGAGAATATACGAGTTCAAGTTTATTCAATATGTTATATCATTCATTATATTATTCAACATTTTATGTCAAACTTCAAGTTTATTCAAGTTCAAGATTTATTTATTGCACTTATGCGTTTCAGGATACAATGAACGTGCAGGGAGGTAGCAAAAGACTATATTTATTGTTTTGTGACTTTGCTACAGTGGCAATATATATTTTAGGAATGACAATGGTCAGGTACGCTCTCTCAATTTTAGGTTGGAATGAGCAATGAATAGCAACTTCCCTCCTGATATTTTCTCATATATGCTAAATTTTAAATTTAATGTGATCGAATATGTGATAATGTAATAATAATATATAAGAATATAACATGTGATAAATGAATATGATCAACAGTAGATGTAAACAACATGAGTAGCCAGAGAAGTGCATTCTCAATAAATAATTTTCTTCTTATAGCGTATATGTGCATGCTTATTAACTGAAACAATTATCACAGTTCCCTGACAAGTTTTAATTTCTGAGAGTGTACTGTAGAGGCTGCTTAGATCTACAACAGTTCATACAAGGTATTAGATACTGTGAATGTCTTTAAAAATCCCATGTGACACATATGCCTTTACTTTCTGGAGGTGCTGTGGTAGTCAAAGTTTGTGGGCATTACGCAGGTTCTGCACCCATTTCTTGAGTATGTCGAGGCAGCTGTGAAGTAACCTGCATTGATGATGATTATTCCAATTTTATGGTGCATCGACAACAAAGGAAATAATACATCAGAACATTGGTTTGGGTGCAACCAGTTAAAAATGAATATGTTGTTTAATAAATGCACTGGACAAATGTTAAAACACCAGTTTAAAACATGGTTTACAATCCCTGTATCTTCTAAAAATTAAAGATTAAAAACTATTCTAAAAAGAATATGGGGAACTCTTCTAAAAAGCATTATACTCTCTAATTATTATATTGCTGGGTGAAAGAGCCTAAAGTCTAACGTGTGTTTCTGGTGTGAACATGTAAGAAAATATGCAAAACAGAGAGGCTAACCACAGTGCGTGCACTGAGGTTGTTCCTGTAAAGTAGAAACCAGTGGATGAGGAACGTGATATTTACCTGTACACCCAGCCGTATCACACTGCACAGATTATTCACTGGGTAGCCCTCATGACGAAACCTGTTGAGAGACCACTTTTGCCTTAAAAACTGCTACAAATAGCACGACACGCTACAAATTGCTATCGTAACAAGCTGACGATACAGCTCAGACACAAAGCGTTATTCAAGTCGCGCCACACCACCGTTACGTAGGATTTTTTGTCACAAATCAAACCAAGGCACAAAACAATACCAATACATGAAAAAAGGTGACAATCGTGGTCTCATTATGACGTAATACCGAACTTGTGCGCGAAGGTAATTCAAAGAAATGAATGTGGCACTTGCTTCCGCAGAGAACACCGTGTACCATGCTAGCAATGCATGCAAAAAAGCGCTCGAGTGTTCGCACATATATTGATGACAACACTACCTGTGTAGTGTAACATGTTCTTTCAAGCATATTATGCACTCAAACTGTATTTGCCGCCGGGTAAAATGCAAGTGTGCTCGATTGAACGTCGAAAGTGCGATCAAGCAACCTGCATCCAGTGCTCGTTTTGGGCAAAAAAACACTTCATAATGGTCAACGAAATATACAGAATGGACGCCTATTTATTCCTCGATGAAGAGTGACTCACCTGTATAAATTTAGGCCCTATAACCTTGCCAGTACGGTTAGTACGACCGTAATTGCAAGAAGTTGCCATGATCGCTGCGGCGACTGTTGTGGGTACAGTAAGATGGCGGCCGGTTTTCTTCACGCTCGCGCTCCCTATCCGCGATCCAGCCTTTTACAATCGAGATCAGTGCTGCCGCCGCTGTCTTTTTTACAGTCAAAACGTGGCGCCACACCCAATACCGTGCTTCTATGAAGAACATTGCTCTTTGAAGTTGTCCCCTCGCTGTCCCTAGATTTTCCCTAGCTCACGGGATCGTTTAAGAGGTACGTCATTTTGACCTAGGCAGTGACGTAGTATCTTACTTTTTGCGCTGAGAAGTAAGCACCGAAAAGAGGGTGATTACTTTGAACGGGGACGGCGGTAACGATGAGAATGGCGTACATGCCTCGGACTATGACTTTTATTTGACTCCAAATACGTTTCCACGACGGCGGAAATGGCGCATAGTGCAAAATATTTGCATTTCGTTGGAAGAATGATAGGACGATCCATGCTCATTGCCGTGGTTCGTGCTTCACCACAATGCACCGCTCTCCGATACAGAGTCGTTCGTCATATCGACGATTGAAGCGATGACGTCTATCATTAAACTAGTAAAAGTCTGTCCCTTACACAGACAGAATTAAGAATAATGTAGTGGTCGTTTCGTGCTACTTTCTCACACGACTCATTACATGAGGGGGGGAGGGGGGCGTTGTCGGGGTTGTGGACAATGAAAGATACGAATGCAAGGCGAAGACAACGAAATCAGTGTCACTTAATAGCAAATGGCGCCGCAGAGGCGTTGCGCGCAAACAAGAAATTACATAAGAAACTGTAGGGGGAATAGTAATCTCGCGCCACTCCGCCAGTTCAAAATCTTGGGCACGCACGAGCGCCACGTGCACAAGCAGAGTGAACGAAACAACATCAGTTCATGTGATTACGTCAACTTACCAAATTTTTTTGGAGGAAGTGCGCGTTTATAAGTTTCGGGTGTGTCACGGTGGTTGTGTGCATGCAGGGTGTGAGGCATCATGCAGTGATCTAATATCGGTGTAAAAAAATTCTGGTGTTTCTAATGCCACTTTGCGTGTAAAAGGCAGCTTGAAAGCAGCAGCTGTACATATATGCAATCTGATAAACCTAGGAAGCATGCGGTCCTGGTTGGTGAACGATCGACTGTGTCTGCGCGTCTTTCTCTTTGTCTTGTTATAAACTTTCCACGTATAGCCCGAGAAAGATGATACCTCAAGTGCCATGGGGGTCGATCAGTGGCGTGGGACCCCGTTCTATTGCTGCTGTCTTAAAGCTGCATGCTGTCTTGCACCGTGCGACCTCCTTGTCTTCTGTGACCCACTCCTGCAGTCTGTTTACTCGCAAAGCTCTCTTACAGCCATATATTTTGGTTTGAAGTCATGCCCGTCTCTTGAAAACATAGGTTATTGGGCCAACTGACTTGCAGTAGCAATCAGTGTGTCCGATACGCGGTTGTTAGCTCGCAAAAGAATTTTTGGTGAAAACCATGTTCGAATTATAACAATCAGCGACATTCTGACTACCCATTATTTAGATATCTTTCGAAATAGACATACGTAATAGATGAATGATGGTGATATAACATTGTATGCATTGACCAATAGACACGAAGGGTTCATGGAGACAAACTACAGTGTAATAAAATCTTTGAAATTGTAAAAGTAAAAAAAAATGTGGTGGAGTCCCAAAAGCATGTATATTCACACTGTCCTTCACATGTCCTGCAGAGGAAGCACCATATTTACTGCTTTCCGGCACTCCTCGGCTTTTTTACCCACCCTCCCACAACTACACCAGTGCTCTGCTTTGTTGGGCTGAGCTCTTCTGAGGTGTTCCAGTGAGGAATCATGATGTTTCTTTCGCTTTGCTGCTTGACCAGAACAACCCTTCGTTGGTGAGCCTCTAACAACAATACCACTTGTCGTTGTAGTACATTCAAGCAGTTCTTCCTCCAGCTGTTCCAAGGCACGTGTGACAGCATCAACCTTGTCCTTGTCAGTGCAGTCGTTCTGCGGTGTCCTGAAGACGTCGTTTTGCACGTCCCAGTGAGTGGGTTTTTAGTTTTGGGAATACTTTCTAGGTGAGCTTCTCCGTTCCCATCTTCTAATGAAGTGCAGTCCATGAACTCTGTGCACTCTTCGTGGCTAGAGGCAGGACTCTGTCCACAGTGGTTGCTCAGAGTAAGCTGCTGGAAGTTGTGAGAAAGCCCAACCTTCAACTTCATTGAAGGTAGCACAGAAGTGCTTGCATGGAAGCTTGTGAGTTTTAAAGTCTTGGCATGTGCAGGATGGTGTACGGGAACATACAACATGCACACCCGAAGTGCTGGACTTCACCTCAAACACTCCTTCAGGAGATATCATCCCAATGTCTTCTGCTGTGTAGTCGGAGGCATTTGTAAGCCTGCTCATAACGTGTTTTACAACATGAAGTGGCCTGTTATGCAGGGGCCCTATCCTCGTCAAAAGTAATCGACCTCGATTACTTTACGTCACAAGCTGTAGGGCAGGGCTGCCACGAAATACTCCGCCCTTAAATCCCGCCCGTTTCAATTGAAATTTATACCTAGTTTTCCTTCGCAGCCTCTCGACCCTAATCTCGGACCGTGACCCTACGTCATTTTGACGTAACAATGACGTAAAAGATTACTTTGAAAGCTGAAAAGTAATCTAGCGAGAGGGGGTCGATTACTTTGAGCGGCGATGGGTTTCGTGATGGGTCCGCATGTGCATTTCCGTTTATTGCGTTGTATAAAGTCTGTATGTGCTCGTCACAACAAAAAAATCATGTCTTTCTTCGTTTGTGTTTAATAATGAGAAAAAAGCACCGCGTAACACCGTTTCTCTGCGCCGATCGCGGCATCGTATGCGTGAAAGCGGCGGGCTTTTCGAAGCGTCGTCCGAGCCGTACGTCGTACAATCAATGTTATTGCAACGTAACGGTGTGCACACAAAAAAACTCATCGATCAAAGTTCTCTGTTTCTTGAGTAAAACTATCAATGCTCATTTGCAGTATCATTACCACCCCCACAGCTCACGAGCGAAAGCATATTGAAATGCGAATTATCATTTCGCATATCGAGCACACGAACACACAGAAAAATATAAAGTAAAGCTCATAAATAAAGCTCAAGATTTAAAGCACGAACTCATAAACGCGTTTTCGGCTCGCGTCCGTTCGACCCTTTGCGATCATCCTTCGCGCTTTTATCGTTTTGTTGCCTGCCATCAGCGCCATCTCACGGGCACATACCGAATTATAAATGCAAAGTCAATCACGGTGCAAACATTGCCGTCTTGCGCACACAAGACGCTAGATCCTGAGGGGTATCATTGCCGCGTCACTCACTCTTCCAGGTGCTTCCGCGCAAAAATGTAGCTCCTACTTCTCATTGGCTGCTGTGTGGGACGCCTTGCATTCTAGTTGCATCCGCGGGAAAAATGAAGCCATTATTTCAATTTCATCTATTTTTGTTGTACTGTTTATTAATAGGCCTGTTCTTTCACACGAATGTTGCACGGACGATCTTTTTCGCGTTGTTGAAATACTGGGAACTTTTTGCCTGCTTTGTAGTTTGTTGGGTTTGTGTGTTGAAGGTTGAAGCCGTCATGGCTATGGAAGCCCGCTCATATTCGAAACGTTGAAAGTGTATCGGAAGCATGCGAAGCACTTTGTAATTTGTCAGGGGTACTGTGCATCACCGCTATGTTTCTCATGGGTCATCATGAGGGACCTCACGCCAGTGATATGAATTTGATGAAACAAATTGGGTTAAAGTCAACTCTTTTTCGAGAAGCAAATGAAATCATTATGTGTATCCAGAATTACAGTTTTTTCTGTATTTATTTATTTCTGCTATTACGAACAACGCCTGACATTACTGTGGCGGGGATACATACAAATAAAAGTAAGCAATAAGTACAGCAAGGAAAAACTGAAAAGCACACATGTATATAGGTGGTGGTGGTGATGTTGAAAGGGCTTGCCGTTGTCGGCCTCACGTATGTGGGCAACGTCACGACTGACGCCCTGGGGAAATGTGCGTCCTGGGCCGACTTCTAGGGGAACTGTGCCGACATATGTCTCAAAGCGACTGAGGAAAACCCAGGAACAACCCCAGACAGCACAGCCGGCACCAGGATTCGAACCCGGTTACACATGTATATAAAACAACACGTACTCAGGTCCCGAACAAATCAGCTCTGTACATCCGTTGGGCTGAATTTTCCTGTGATGATCAATTTCGATGAGATGTACGATGGAGGTTCCAAGTAATTAGAGGAGGTTCCTTTGTCATACTAATTTTATTAGTAGTAACCTTATCTAAAAATTGCAAACGTAACTGTTGTTTCCTTGTCGACAAACTATCCCAACCTAATCTGGACTTTATCTCGCTTATACTAACATCCATGCAACTCATCTAGCCGCAATATCCTGAACCCTCTCTAGTTCCTGCATTTAAAACATTTCGGGCGGATCGCGTACTGTACATGCACAATCCAAAGTAGGGCGAATCTGTATGCACCCCTTTTGACTCGAGTACTATGCCCGTTTAATATTATGGAAAACAAAGTGAAAGCATCTTTCTTGCTTATTTGCCTTTTTTCATGCCAAATCAAATCCCATTTCAAATCCGGGGTTGTCAAATCCTCTGCAGAATCCAGAAATTTGGGGAATTTGATAGAAAACATGGCCAGGTGGTCAACTTAAGAGCATCCTGCTGCTATTCACTGAAAGTATATCGTGCCAGGTTAGCCTGAGAGATGAATGACAGTTAGTTAGAGATGAATAAGTTTCAAATTTACAAATGTAACCAAACTAACGCAGACACTTGGGGTAGATGGTACGGTGTAAAAACAGCACAAAGAAAGAGAGAGATACACACCACGACGCCGAACGTCTAACCGATTTAATAAAAGGAAAAATATACATATACAACAATTATTGTCATTATCTGATTCTTCCCGCAATTACAATTTTCTGGCATCTTCAACCAAACTGTACACTTTCCTACGCTTAAGAACCGGTCCTGCAGTAAAAATGTAAAGATATCAAGAAAATATGAGGAATATTTCAGGTTTCGAAGAATACAAGTTGACACCTATGCGTGTGGAAATAGTCCGGGTGCAATATGTCACGAGGAGCTTTTACAATTTCGCTGCAATACCACACTACTATATTGAAAACAATGATCATGTATGAACAAATTAATATAGTGCAAGAGAACTGATGTACTCTATAACATTTTTTTTTTAGTTCGTATTTGAGTCTTGTATCGTCCTCGTCGTCTTCTGGGTTCTTCAAACTCAAGGGAGGGGTGGATATGTTTATTGAGAAAAAAAAAGCAAGGAAAGGAATGCTACATGGGAATGTTACATCTTTCAATAGCGTTGTGTCCAGCTACACAAAAAGTCAAAGTGCAAATTGCCGAAAATCTGCCGGAGATCGGTATTTGGTTGGCACAAGTCGCTGCAACTTGGGCTGACGTCGTCATAATGTCACCTGCGAAGGCAGTTCGTAAACTGCGTTGGGCTCAAAGCAGTGGCCTAGTACAAAAATATTTCTGGAGGAGTTCTATGGGGACTTTACGTGGGTGAGGAGGATTTCATTATCATCTCATCCAAATGCACTAACCAAACTTACAATTTGGGAGGGGGAGGGGGAAACCCCAAGCCCCAAACAGCAGCTGCTGCTCGAAACAACAAAGCAACGATGCTAGTCTATGTCGTTCAATTCGATGTACACAAGTCCATTTCTACATTTTTTCTTCAGCTTGCAAACTTATTTTCAGACAAGGTGAAAACCAGCTTCATACATTGAGCCATAATGACACGGAGAGCTTAAACGAGTAGGAATTTCCATTTCCTACGCGTTTGTAATGTGTATAACCTTTGACAATAACAGCTATCGAGCAGGTTGGTACGTATACATATCTATTCCAATAGCGGCAAAACGATGTTAAGACAGACCACACACGACCAGCAGCAGCACTTTCAACCTTTGGATTTGATTTTTGCAATATACACACCTGCCAGATACAGTTGTAAGGCACACTGGTGTTATAGAATAGAACATCGCGTAGAGGGGTGCAGAAGCTGCATGGGATACCTCATAACCATGCTTGGTTGAGAATCTTATTAGATTTGGACCATGCTTGGCCCATCATTGCTGGTGCCTCATGGGACGCTATCTAGCCAACTAATGCCCGACTAGAAATCAAGATCGGTTCTACAATGGCCCCAACGGCATTGCATACTAGTCCCCGTGTTTGTTAGGACGGTTTGTCACATACTGGCCCAAAGTTGGCGGTATTCAGTTGGCCCGATGTCAATCAAAGCTTGGCCGAACAACGTTTAGGTATAGGAATGTCGTTTTTCTCCATGGGAAGCACATTGTTCTGCTTACTGCTAACAGATTCGTTCATAAATTTGGTGCCCCGTGTGTTTCTTTTAAATACAGACAGGCAAGCTTTGTGCTGATGGCATGTATATAGTTTGTTTATTTATTTACCCTCAGGGCTACAGCATTAAACAGGGGAGGGGCTTGAAACAAAGCAGGAACAATGTGGAATACAATAAAAAATAATAATAATAATAAAAAAAAACACACAACGAACCAAAAACACGAGCATAGATAGTATCACTGGTGGACAATCAGATTAGTATATATAAAGCTTAAATAATCTTACGCTGCATTCAAGTGGTCGTGAAGCAGTTTTCTGAACTGTCTACCGTCAGTGATGGAGGTAAGGTGATCCGGGACATGATTCCATTCCAGTGAGGTTTTAGGTAAAAATGAGTCAAAACACGTTTTAGTAGTGCAGGATGGGACACCAACTTTCTGGCGATGATCAAGCCTTGATGAGACGTATGATGGATGTGCAATTAAATGGAGTTTTAGCGTTTCGTTGTAGTAATATATCTTATGGAACAGACAGAGTCGAGCAAACTGGCGGCGAACAGTCAAGGAAGATAGGTTAAGGGCTGATTTCATCGCAGTGACACTGGCTGTACGACTATAATTTCCGAGAATAAACCGTGCAGCACGGTTCTGAACCATTTCCAGTTGGTGAATGAGTGACTGTTGCCCTGGATCCCACACCGAAGCGGCATACTGTAATTTAGGAAGAATTAGCGTTCGGTAGAGTGTTAGTTTAGTTTCCCTTCAGTTGACGATTGAACCCCTGTATGCAAGAAGGGGATAAGTCGAAAAATCCCAAACCGAAAAAACTTCGAGTATTTGGTAAAGTAATTGCAGCCGGGTTACCTCGACTAATGCAATGGAAAATGTGTAACATATATGTTTGTGTTTTTTGGGTCTGTGAGTTAGCAGAAATTGTCCGTGAGCATGATACATCATTTTCCAATGTAACACCGCATGCACACAGGGTTATCGCGCAAATACAAGCAGCTTTCACAAGTCGTACTTTGATTGTTGAAGAACCAGGTAGGGTGAAGTCACCTGTGCGTTGCAGAACAGTCTAGGTCGAGCGTATCGTGCTGCTAAACGAGCACAATCTTGAAAATATATCGTAGGTGACCAGCATAATATGACTTATTAGCTTAGTGCTCACTTTTTTTTTCTTATTTCTTTTCGATTACAACGCTCAGTATCACTGCCGACACAGTCGTGTTAGTTAGGAAGAACGTGTTTTTCGAGTGGAAGCCGCAGTTCAATTTAAGCTCTCATTTGTATGCGTGTGTAGAAAAGGGGCAAGACCTGGCTGCCCATCCTATTAACACACATACATTTCTCGTTTCTTACCCTCCTGTAACAGGTCAATAAATTGCAATACGGTCCTAAATTTTCTATGGCAGGTACATGTTGGTATGTGGACGTCATTGCAGCAAAAATACACGAAAGGGGATTGCATTACATGCATGGCTTGCTTATTGCATACAGAGGTTCAATTACTTTATATATGGTTATCTCTAGATTAAAAACCCGAGACTGGGGGACAAAAAACGACAACCTTGTCTGTGTTATGGATCTATACCACCAGCTCGCTTGCTACCTCTCTATCCTCTCGGTACTGTGTATATATTTTTGTCATTTTCTTTGGAGACTGTGTTGCACGATTTACCCTAAACATACCCGATCATCGTGATCATTTTATGACCTTAGTATCAATAAAGAAGTATCCTTGATCGAAGACAATTTGTCGCCTTCTCTTATGTTTTTTTTTCATTTTTATCTGCCCCTCTTCCTTTCTACTTAATCTGCATATCAATATACTTTGGTTATGGACACTTCACTTTTTGTAACCAGTTGGAAGGAGAAGTGGTCACGAGATAAGGGTATTTCGAGGCTGTCGGGATCCGGGGCCCAAGAGCAGTGGCAATCATATAATGCCGAAAATCATGAGACCGAACTATCAGAAAGCTGGAAAGTCGGAAGACAGAACTATCGAAAAACCGAACAAAGAGGAGCCCTAAGATATGAAAAGCATTAAAAATTACAATTACTACATAAAGCTTACTTTCACTAAGTCGATGTTATATGTGAATTGCTGTAGTAAATTAATCATAAACAAAAGAAAGAAAGAAAAAAGGACAGAAATCACGGGACCTGCGATGTTGGATATACGTATATAAACTCAATAAACTGCAAACTAAATTTTGAACATCTGTCAAAGAAATTCTAGAAGAATCTTGGGGGCGACACGTGATTCACATTTACCACCTGCACTTGTGTTTGTTTTCCCACGGTGGTGGTTCCCCGGAAAAACCCGTTCATGTCTTTGGAAGACTTGCTTTGTGCATGAGCTATGGTGCTTTTGCGCAGATATAGGACAGCGTTATGTTTCTGATCCTTGTTGTTTAGTTTCGAAAGCGATTGCCCTATCTACAGGGATCTCAAACACGCGGCGTCTTGGCCACCAAAGAGAACGAAGCTACCCTCTCGAAATTTAAAGACGAATTAGGAGAACAGATTTTCAGGCATTGTTTTCAGCCTGGCCCCAGTACTGCTGCTGCACTGTCCATGTTAGGTAGAATACACTGCATGCGAGCAGTTCTTGTGGCTCTCGAACCTCACAAAATTACGGACACGGCAACCCGGTATTCGCGTACGGTATGGTACACTAGCACACCGTAGCTAATGCGAGGATTGAATCGATCTTCTGTCCATCCTAATTCTTATACTATACCAAATAGTGACATTAAAACCCGGCTTTTGAAAGAACTCAGCCAAAAAGAAAAGCAAACTGTTAGTTCGAAAGAGAGGTAGTCGAAGTGGCTGAAATAAGAAGTGGCTCTTCCAGTTGTACTACTGAAGCTTCTATTTGTCTGGTGGATAAGAAACTTGAATTTTTATTCAAATCATAGGCATTTTTTTCTTGTGTCACCCCTTATCACTATACGGTGGTTTTGTTTGCACATGCCTAAAAATGTCATTTTGAGGGTCTCGTCTGACATACTTGTACAGACTTCGACTACGGAGCTATGGCAGACAAGGACAGCAGGAAAAGATCACCACTAGGTGTAAAGTTCCTTTTTAATCAGTTCGTCTCAAAACCCCCAATCCCAACGCTCAACCTTCCTTTTCCAGAAATAAACCAGTTGATTATGGAGTGGTGTATTGTCCTTGTCTGCTGTAGCTCCATAGTCTAAGATGTCATACCAACTAGCCCACTCTACATTGTTAATCACTTTTATACTTGTAAAGTGCTGGACAAAAGTTTATGGAACATGCTCTGGCACACTCCTCCCTCCGAGTGACAAGCTGGCAGCGAATGGTATCGTACGGACTTGCATACAGGTGACTGGGCTACCTATACGCACATGTCTAAGTCTGTACGGTCCCATTTGCTGTCACTCTGAGGAAGGAATGCGCCGGAGCGTGTTCTCTAACATTTGTCTAGCACTGTACTCGTTGTTTTGACATGGTGGGATAGCAGTGCACCTGCGCACATGACTGCGTCGGGTTTCTTATCATTATAGTTTAGTTGTAAGCAGCTCTGTCCCTCCATTGTCCCGTCTGTATACTCTCCCTTTTGCAGTTATGTACCAACTAGCCCAAATTTCTGCACTTCTAAGTAAACACAACATAGCAAACCCGCAGCCATAACCCACTGTGAATATGCCAGCTAGCTCTTTCTCTTTGATTTTCTATACTTATTTTTTCAACTGTGAGCTAAGGCAGCAATACAGTAAGTAAATGGATAATTTGGAGTGCTACTGAACATTCTCCTAAGCCTTTGTGAAGGTCGAATAGTTTTTCATACCTTCAGCACTCTATTTGGAAGGCCGCCCATTTATTGGCGTTAGCCTAGTAAGCCCATTAATTTTTGGTGTTATCCACTATCCGGCTCCACAATAACTATGTCGGTCCTGTTTTTGTGTACAATGTTATGTATGATATACCAAAGTTTTATCACGGACCGTGGTTTTATGGTAACTACAATCGTTTCTTTTCCTTGTGGCCCTGCATGATGTGGTGTAAAGTCAATATGCCCTGTGGCTCCAATGGCGTTCTTAGGACCCAAATATACTGTCTAGATAAAGTTTTGTCCTCAGTGCCACAGGGGTTTAATGATATAGACTGGCACACAATTATGTCAAGTACACCCAAAGACCTTTTTTCAAATTCTCGTATTATTGGACTACACAAAAAAACTACCTTTACGGTACGGAGAGAAAGAGGAAAAATGGAGGCGTCCAGTACATTCTCCACCTCACTTTTGTTGAGAAACGGTGATAGCTTTTACAAAAGACATAGAACAGACATAGTACAGGTCTCTCGCAACAACCTCGACATTTTCTGCTTCATATTTTCTGTGCGAATGAGTAACAGGAGGGTAGTTTCATTTTAAATCGAACAACGTATGAAAGTCGTATTTTTTAATTCGCCCAGAAAAAATATATGTTAGAGGACAGTTCAAACGACGCAAATCGCGCCACGTGCGATGCTCGTGCGTGTAGTAGTTCCCGCGTAGGAGAGGGGGAAAGCCGGAGGCTGCTTGGGCGCGCTTTCTTCTGGACCGACTTTGACGGGATCTAGCCCCGCTGACTTTATGCCTAGGAACCGGATGATTTTTGTGATTATAGGCTGCGCCATAGACGCTGTCGACAGTCACCCACAGAACTCTGAGAGCCACAGATTTTCTGTTAAAAAATGCCAAACTTGGCGTAAACGTTCAAAAAGGCCAAATTTTGTTACCGATTTGCTTCATGACGAAACCTCTGAGAACATCTAGCTTAGTGTCATTCGATAGGACATTGAAAGAGCTTTCGTGCTGTATAGAGCTCATTTTTCTCATCCCACTTGTTTCTGCGTTATTAGCTTGAGAATCACACATGGTAGGCGAAAATTGCCAATGTTGCATCTCAATTTTCTCAAAAATGCCATCTTCGATTTGCTTGATTATTTTTCAAAAGGTGGCGTCATGTCTCTACTTTAGACGCCAAGTGGGGCAATCTTTTATTTTTGCCTGAGAGACGCGCAGCGATTTTTTTTGTCAGGCAGGGTGCACAAGGCTGCGGCCTTGCGCGCCCCACCCACGAGGACGCGACCTTCAACCTCTTCTTTGCTACAAGTGTCCCGCTGAGGGAGAAATCAATGACCACACTGCGTGAGCTTGTTGTAGTGTCCCCAGAGCATCACTTTACGTTTACCCAATGGTCTCTCAGTTCCGTCAGGCTCATTCAAACCGTGGGAGAGTACATCAGTTGCCTGTGCGCCCTTGACGAGAAGCCCCAGTTCGACGAACATGCCGACAAAGCAGTGAGAAGAAACGAAGCGCTTCGTAGAGATCTTTATCCACTGGTAACATCTTAGCTTTTGTTTCAGGTTGCCGCCAGTCCCCCAGGCAGTGTGAAAGGCACAACCTTTTCATTGGTAAAAGAACGGAAGTTTCGAAAAACGTAAAATGCGCCCATTGCGAGACCCCTGTAGGGGGTGGCTGCCACCATTGCATTAGCATCATCCGATAGTTTTAGACATGACCTTTCACATGATATAAAGTGACTGGGTTCAAGCGCATTCTTTGTCCGCCTAGTATCGCAAAACCACGAGTGGTACGCGAAAATTTTGCATGTTCGATCTTAATTATTTCTAAAAAGCCGGAATATTTTTCACGATTTATTCCACAGGGGCAGAATTATGCCGGTACTTTGCGCTGCTGGTAAAGTACCTTTTCTCTTTTTGATTGAGACGTAGGTCTACCTTTCCGCGGAGCGATTTTTCCACACAGAGGCGCTCTTCGTATGTTTACTTACTATGTTTGCTTCGTAGTCTTTGCTTTGTAATTTAATGCCCAGATGTTGCATTATGTACTTATTTTGCACTTATGGTACGTATGTTTATTTTTTCCTTTGGAGACGCAGGTAAATACTTTCGTGGGCGACTTGAACTTGCTATTACGCACTTTCATGGGAGTCCCACGCACGACGTGTGCGTATACGCACGTGCGCATATTCACTATTCTCCCGCACATGTGCTTGAGGCAACACACATACGCACGCTATGAGTCTGTCGTGCGAGTTAATATTAAGAAGGCAGAACTACGGCCACAGGGGACAGAAAGTTACAACACCTGAGACTACAAACTTGTGGTCGCGTGGTTGCAGTCGCCTCTTAGCTTGGGCGCAGTAAGTGATAGTTCCGAAGGTGTGCATGCTCTCTTTAATTAGTTTTATGCTCCGTAGCGTTATTTCGGAACCACGACGAGTGGTACAAAACCCGTAAGACCGCTGTGATGACAGTTGCTGCTCTCAAATATAACACGTTCGCCCTCACCGAGATGTGTCAGTGTCACCGTGGGAATCAAAATTTCCGACAGAACAACGCACAACTAAAATCCCTCGTTTCCGGTAGCCGTAGGTACCTTAAACCCTCGGTGTGGTCTTCAGTATAGTCCTTCTGGCATCCATGCGCTTGAACCCATTCACTTTATATCATGTGAAAGGACATGTGTAAAGCTATCGGATGATGCTAATCCAATGGTGGCAGCCACCACCTGCAGGGGTCTCGCAATGGGCACATTTTACGTTTTTCGAAACTTCCGTTTTTCGTTCTTTTACTAATGTAAAGGATGTGACTTTCACACTTCCTGGGGGACTGGCGGCAACCTGAAACAAAAGCTAAGATGTTACCAGTGGATAAAGATCTCTACGAAGCGCTTCGTTTCTTCTCACTGCTTTGTCGGCATGTTCGTCGAACTGGGGCTTCTCGTCAAGGGCGCACAGGCAACTCATGTACTCTCCCACGGTTTGAATGAGTCTGACGGAACTGGGAGGCCATTGGGTAAACGTAAAGTGATGCTCTGGGGACACTACAACAAGCTCACGCAGTGTGGTCATTGATTTCTCCCTCAGCGGGACACTTGTAGCAAAGAAGAGGTTGAAGGTCTCGTGCTCGTGGGTGGGGCGCGCAAGGCCGCAGCCTCGTGCACCTTGCCTGACAAAAAAAAAATCGCTGCGCGTCTCTCAGGCAAAAATAAAAGATTGTCTCACTTGGCGTCTAAAGTAGAGACATGACGCCACCTTTTGAAAAATAATCAAGGAAATCGAAGATGGCATTTTTGAGAAAACTGAGATGCAACATTGGCAATTTTCGCCTACTATGTGTGATTTTCAAGCTAATAACACAGAAATAAATGGGATGTGAAAAATGAGCTCTATACAGCACGAAAGCTCTTTCAATGTCCTATCGAATGGCACTAAGCTCGATGTTCTCAGAGGTTCCATCATGAAGCAAATTGGTAACAAAGTTTGGCCTTTTTGAACGTTTACGCCAAGTTTGGCATTTTTTAACAGAAAATCTGTGGCTCTCAGAGTTTTGTGGGTGACTGTCGACAGTGTCTATGGTGCAGCCTTTAATCACAAAAAACCTCCAGTTCGTAGACATAAAATTAGCGGTGCTAGATCCCGTCAAAGTCGGTCCAGGTGAAAGCTTGCTCAAGCAGCATCAGACTTTCCCCCTCTCCTACGCGGAAACTACTACACGCACGAGCGTCGCACGTGGCGCAATTTGCGTCGTTTGAGCTGTCCTCTAACATATATTTTTTCTGTGCGAATTAAAAAATACGACTTTCACACGTTGTTCGATTTAAAATGAAACTACCCAGGAGTTATAGTCGGTTCCACATACTGTTCACCTTAGCATTCTGTGATGCATACTTTGACCATCCAAAAAGTGGCAGAACATGACTCCTTCAACTCTAAATACTACTGTCATCAAAAATACAGTGCTTAGTGAAATGTATGGCATTTACAACTGCAATGATTGTTTTCTATCAGCACTGTTGTAGCCATCATGCTTGAATTATGGTTACGTCAGTGATCTTCTATCACCGTCAGGGTTTCTTCTACCAGCAGAACGCTAGCCATTGTGGCAGACATATGGTGGCCCTGATAAGGGCCGTTTGTTTACTTCGTCCAGGTCTGCTGCTTCTTCTCCAGTGCACCATGAAGCTACTGAAGAATTCCTTAGCATGTCCACAGTCCATCTTCTAGTGTCTATAGTTCCCTATAGGAGCACGCTGTTGGCATAAGACAATCTGTGTGGTGGGGCATCGTCATGCAGCTGGTGCCTGTGGGATGCCCTGGACAGCGTTCAGGCATGAATGCAAAAGGCCAATGCAATAATCCTGTGGGAGTGGCGCACTTGATTACAGTGTGCCACCAGAGGCCTTCTGCTGGGTCAGCTCTGTTTGAAGAACTTGAACTGAAAGTAAAACATAATTGTGAGTAGTGTGAAATTACTGAGAATTATAAGTAAAGAATGTCAGTTACGAATCCGTCAGCTCAGCACGAGAACAATTGGGTGCCTGCTTTGGTTGGCCTAGTGAGGAGTAGCATAAGCAGGGGTATGCAAATTCTCCAATAGAATCTCAATATTTCACTATATCCCATACCCAATTCATATATGGCATCTGGCAGTCCTGGCCTTTTTGGTCAGCTACAGGGGTTCCACCTGGAAACAATAGAAAGAAATGCATTTAGGCAACAAAAAGCTTCAAGATTGCAGCTTTTAACATGCTGGATAGCATTTCACTCTCCGTAATTATCATTTGCAAGCCTTAGGTTTTGGCAATGTCATTTATAAAATCCTCTACAATTTTTGAAAATTAAACCATCTGATCACTCACTGTGGCATTTGTAAGCCATCAAAGGCCATATGAGAAAAGAAGAATATTGTTTGATTGTTCAAATCGGATCGGAGCTTAAAACCTGAGGGGTATCATTCGTAACTGCTGCTTGACCGCAGGGTTTTGAGCACTAAATTCTAACTGTATCACACGTTAAATCACTCATTGAGGCTTGTATAAGCTATCGAAGCTGCACGAGAACAGGAAAACGTCGTTCGGTTGCTGTAATTTGGCCGAAGCTTAAAACCTGAGGGGTATCATTCGTAACTGCAGCTTGACTGCAGTGTTTTGAGCCCTAAATTCCAACTGTATCACACATTAAATCACTTACTGATGCTTCTATAAGCTATCGAAAGCTGCACGAGAACAGGAAAACGTCGTTCGGTTGTTGGAACTTGATCGGAGCTTAAAACCTGAGGGGTATCATTCGTAACTGCTGCTTGACCGGAGGGTTTTGAGCCCTAAATTCTAACTGTATCACACGTTAAATCACTCATTGAGGCTTGTATAAGCTATCGAAGCTGCACGAGAACAGGAAAACGTCGTTCGGTTGGTGTAATTTGGTCGGAGCTTAAAACCTGAGGGGTATCATTCGTAACCGCTGCTTGACTGCAGTGTTTTGAGCCCTAAATTCCAACTGTATCACACGTTAAATCACTTACTGATGCTTCTATAAGCTATCGAAAGCTGCACGAGAACAGGAAAACGTCGTTCGGTTGTTGTGTCTTGATCGGAGCTTAAAACCTGAGGGGTATCATTCGTAACTGCTGCTTGACTGCAGGGTTTTGAGCCCTAAGTTCTAACTGTATCACACGTTAAGTCACTTACTGAGGCTTGTATAAGCTATCGAAAGCTGCACAAGAACAGGAAAACGTCGTTCTGTTGTTGTAACTTGATCTGAGCTTAAAACCTGAGGGGTATCATTCGTAACTGCTGCTTGACCGCGGAGTTTTGAGCCCTAAATTCTAACTGTATCACACGTTAAATCATCACTGAGGCTATTTATAAGCTATCGAAGACTATATGAGAACAGATAAACTTTTTTGGTTGCCCAAATTTGATCGTCGCATCATTCAGCACTGTTGCCTGCAAATCTACCGAAATTGAACTTATTTAACTGATTTCACCACAGCTGAAACAGGTCGCGAATGCTTCATTAAAAATTCGGGAGTACAAACACCAAGGAACTAAAATTACTTACCTCCATGTGGTAATCAGCATGAAATAAGAAGCACAAGACACACACACGTCAACCCACGACAGCGCGAAACCGACGACTGAGAACAATCGATGTCTTCATGCGCTGACCAGGGCACTACATTCATAGCCACCGCCGCCGAGGCGTACGAACACAACGAATGATACCCCTCAGGATCTAGCGCCTCCCCTTGCGCACCTGTACGTCAAGAAAAATGAGAAACAGCTAAAGAGGAAATTACGAGTGTGCTTTTCCACGCATTTTCCACGAAATTCAGTTTTACGCCGGTAGAGTTTCCTGTTCCCGACACCTAAGAACCGAAGCAACAAGGCAGGGCAGGCAGATAGGTGTGGTCTTGGCATGGAGGAAGGAAACACAAGGAGCGGCTCTTCCCTCCAGACCAGAGCCGTATACTCTGGTATACGGCTGCCTATATCTGCTATATCGGCCTATGTCTGCCTATATCGGCTCTGCCGATATAGGCAGAGCCGTATATTAAAAGGGAGTCTGGCCATTGGGAGGAGTCACAAAAAGAGGCTCGACCTGTCAATCACAGTTTCGCTCCTCTGATTGGTTTGCTTTTTACCAAGGGGGTCGCCATGACACCATACTGCCACCCAAAATGGCGACGAAAACAAACACGATGAAGCGGGGATTTCGTGACAAAAATGTTTCACAGACTAACCTGATTTTACGCTGCAAATGTACATCCTAATATAAATTTCTCGGAAATCAGTTTCAACTTATGCTCATCCATCGATATCTAACTGAAAATAATACGTTTTGTCGCCGGTGTTAGGCCTAGTGAACACGGCGATCACAACGAAATCATAACAAAAACGGCGCTGTGCTGTACAATCTTATATTTAACAGCTGTATTTCATGGATATAAACATTCTTGCCTATTATATTCCAACTATTCATGTAAATTTGTTTAAAAATCATACCGACAACAGCATGTGTCCCAGCAGGTGGTTCTGCCGGCAGCGGTACAACGACGGAAGCAGACGACAATTCCCGACGTGCCTTACGCTCCCTAGGTGGCGCCTATCAAATTTCCATCAACAATACACTACTTTTGCAGATTGCGAGAGGTATCCATTTCAATCCCATCCAATCCACTTGCCACCCAAAATGGCGCTGCCCATGTTAGATACGGAGACAAATAGTGAGGATAGGTTTATTGATAGCGCCCCATATTTTAAGACTTGATTGGCCGGAAAGCTGAAAAAGTGGGTGGAGCTTCGGGTATAGGCATGACCCATTAATGGCCAGACTCCCTTTTAATATACGGCTCTGCTCCAGACTAGCGTAGCCACCCTCTAGCGGTCGCTCGAGTCAAAATCGCCATTGCTTCCTGTCCACCACGTGATCCCTTCTAAAGTTTCGGTTTTGTAAGGCTTTGTTTCTCGCGCTGCTCTCCGTATGATTTTGCTTTTTGAAAGTAATTTATTGTGAAAATGTGAGCACCGTCGTAGAAACGACGTATGGTAATGTGTTCCTGTCCCGGCTGCGGCTCTCGTTGAACTGAAATCAGCCATCAGCTCTGTCACGGGAACGCGTTCTGTTCGTAAGTACACGGTAACTTGCTTTAGTCGCCCGTGTGTCTTCGAGTCATCATGAATTGTTCATTTCGGACCTCAAACTCTGCCGCAGATTCATTTCATATCTTCTGTTGTTGTACAAATCTGATTAATGGGACGGCATTCTTTACCACTTAGTCAAGAAAAGTACATACGTTGGAAGCAACCGCTGACACACGTTTCCGGTCCCGCGTACTCTTGCGTTCTGCACATTGTCTTCTAATAGGACAGTAAACATTCGAACACACAGAAATGAAGTGCAAGCACGCGTTCAACTTAATACTGTCATCTGAACTGCGACACAACTACAGCTCGCGTCGTCTGCTTTGCTGGAGCCATGCTGTCTGGAGGGTCACGTGAGCGGTCACGTGGTAGACAGGAGCATCCCAGAATGCAATGCGAGGTCGGCTACGCTCGTCCCGATATAAAACTGTTGGAGGGGCCGCTCCTTGTGTTTCCTTCCTCCATGGGTCTTGGGATTCTCAGGAGGAAACACCGATAAGGCGGGTCGCTTTCCAAGATAACGCGTGGGGCGATTGGTTGATAAAAGATGTCAACCACTTTTAATGTTCACGCCTTTTTCGATTGTGCACCATTGACAGAATAAATTTCAAGTAATCGAGGTAGATTACTTTGACCAGGATAGAGCCGCTGGTATTCTGGTACAAACGAGTGGTATTTTCGGTACTGCGACGACCTCTTCATGTTTTCCTGGTGGAAAAAGCTTTGTCGGTCTGGCAAAAAGTGCTTAACATCAGTGGAAATCAGAGCTGCCAGCGTCTTTTTACCTGCACTGTTACTCTTCAGATAATACTGTTTCAGGAGTTTATTTTGTGCTTCCGTGCCATTGTTTGTGGTAACCACCAACCCAAACTTTTGCCTCTGGTATCGCACCCATTTCTCAGCATGAGGTATCCACTGTGCTGTGATGTAGGTCCTGAACCTGGGGTTATCCCAGAATGGAGATTCCTTTAATGCATTGTAGGCAGCATCAAATTCATCTTGAGAGGCAGAGTGAGCCATCCGTCCAAGTAATGACAAAGCAGCAGTACTCTTTACCCATCTCTCCCATGCTTGCTCTCGCTGAAAATCACATAGCATAATTTTGCTCTCTGTGAAAAGTCTATCATCCAGTAGTCTGGAGAAAAGGTGGGACACCAACCCCTAAAAATAGACAATGCCTCTTCAATGCAGCTTATAGTTTCAAACTGCACGATAAACACTCCAGCTGTCATGTAGGCTACTGGTGTTTTCACGACTATCAGAAAGAGTGGCAAAGCATAGTTAGTAGCTTTATGGCTTGCATCAAGAAGAGCAACACTGTCACCATACTTCTTCATCAGCTCTTCCATGAACAGGGATTGATAGCAAAAGAGCAGAGTGTGTTGATACTCCTTTGCTGAGAGCTCTTCTCCATTGTCTTCCTCACCTACTTCACATAATGCTTCAGTCCTCCGCTGATATGGACAAAACAAGATCTTGGCATCTCGTTCCTCATCCTGAAGTTGTTTCACCAGAGCTTCTGCATTTTCTTGGTCTACGTTACTGTCTCTTTCTTCCCGGAGTGCTGCCTGGATGTGGTTTGAAATATCACCTCGGGTCGGGAAAAATGCCCTGCACGCTGCACTTGGCTTTGACTTTCCTACAAAAAGCACATCTTGAACATAGTACCTCAAGCAGTGCTGTGCTGCACATCCTTTACTGATGACAAGCCATTACAGACAAGCTCCCTAATGCGTTTTGCGATGCTGGGGTCAACAGTTTGCCCAAAAGTTGCAAAATCGTCAAAGGCATGCTCCGTGTGCTTTGACTTTCTTGTCATTGTGATATAGACCCTTTTTTCTGATGCCGGTTTCTTGCCACCACCCAGTACGCATGACAAGTGTTGCAGGGCAGTGGACTTGATCATCTTCAGCTTGTTAGGAGTGCAGCCAACAGGAACATCGACCTAATAAAATTAACAAAGGAAGGACAGGTGCGTTAAAATGTAATATTAAATTTTGACAGAACGCTATATGTATACCTTGAAATCTAGAAAGGTTTCAATGGTTTGTAGTTGCATGACAGCAACGCAGCCCTTCTTCTTTGTACCTTGGAGTTTTAGCTTCCTTCTTCTGAACGTTTCTGCTTTGCCGCTGAGGTGGCAGCAGATGTCTCCTTTTCATTTGTTTTGTGTTTGTCCCAGTGATTTCCCCAGAAATTCACTGCTGGGGGGGGCGAGCTTTCAAGGGGGAGGAGGGGGGTATGCTTGGTGAAGGTTCCACTTACGAAATATTTTCTGAGACACGGAAACAATCGTGGCACAATGGTGACATATCTGCACAGCTTTCCCGTTTTATTTGCACATGATATTACGTTAGAACTCAGTACATTAGAATGCAGATTCATTGTGAACGACATTTCAACATTAAGATGCATAGTCACACGACCGACAAAGAAAAAAGACTAGCACGAAGCTCTCTCACGAAGCTCAATGAATACCTAGCAACCAACGGTGAAAACCTTAGACGAAAAAGCAGAATACCTCGCTTGATTGAGTTGGGCGCAAATGGTTCTTGATGATCCACATTGAGTTTGCGTGCCCGCACGCATTTTAGCTTATGAGCGCAATATATGCATTGAACAGTCACTTTCAAATGATTTTGGACAAATGCATGGTACGATCATCTGCATGACTGTGGTCCTACAGCCCAAGTATGACAGTACAGGATGTAATTCGCTGCGCCGGACTCACTACCAGAACGTGTTGGTGGCTATCTGGGTGGGGTCACCTGAGAAGTTTCAGAGGGGGTGTTGCAAAAATGCAGGGAGGGTGTACACTCCCCTGGGGGGGGGGTGTAGGGAAATCCCTGGTTTGTCCTTTCCAAAAAGCTTCTCTATGACGGACAGAACACGAAATGGCACATTGAGAGATAGTGGCGTCGTCCCCTTGTTCATGGAGAACATGAGTCTACCTGAAAATGTATTGAGTGGACATTAGAGACAGACTTTTCAGTGCATATTTTCAGATGATACAGGGAACAGAATTAACACAGTCCAGTTTTGATGGCACAGTTTTTAAACACAATGCAAAGTTTAAACACGACACAGTTTAAACATAAAGGATGCAGCACTCCTGCAGCAAGCCTGTGCTTCATTGGGTAAATTGGGTACACACTGCAGGATATATACAGGGTGGCAGGACAAGTACAGGGGTTTTCTGTTGGACACAAATATTCTTATTAAATTTAGCTAAGAGCTACTTTGGTGCAGCTTATTTCAGAGTCGAATTATTTGGCTCGCCAACCTCGCTCTGGTTTCTCCCAAAATATTTCACCCAAATTTCCAGATTTGCAAATGAAAATATTTACTTGCACTGACATTTTCCTGCGCTCTCCAGCTTCTCCGTTGGGCAGAAGTGTGAGCCCACTGTTTTAAATGAAACTCCAAGTGAGGAGGTCTCTGTCGAGACTGACCAGTTTCTCTTCAGACTCAACGTAGCCCGTCCAGTTCTCCGTATCAGTTTTCAGGTCGGTCACCCACCTTCGCAATATTGTTCCTCGTGTGCATCCATGAGGCGAAGCAGAGAACCACAGAAACGCGAAACGCAAGAATCGAAAGTGAAATGCGCGACAAAGTGCGTCGGCGAGTGAAAAAGAAAAAAAAAAAAAAATACTGAAACGCAGAAACAGGAGAGGGCAGTCAGGCAGTTTTATGTTTTATCTCCTCTCTTCGCGTCATTGCTCTCTCCCGATCTGGAAATGTGAGGGAGGGCAGAATTTTGTGAAGAGAGAGAAAGTCACGCGATCTTTTAACCACGTGACCCTCTTTTATCCCCGTGCAAAGATGCCATCCCGCCGAGTTCGGTCTCCTTACTTCTCCTCCGTGTTACTAAACTACAGCCAGCATTTCGTCAATGGATACCGTATTCCGTTATCTACGAAGGTACAATAGAACAGTAAGCTCAATGATTACTGACGAATTTAGCTCGAAAGGACGAGATGGTAAAAGGAGACACAGTAAGCGAATTTACGCTTAATTCGTAGCCTCTCAAGATATCTTATCTTGAGCATTCCCCGTTTCTCTCTTCTTCACTCTTCTGACATAACCTATTTGTTGATGCTTCTAGTGCCTCTTGAACCGCCGGGGTCATTCAAACTCAGTTCAGTGTCTCTTCTAACGTCTCGTCTCTTCGTGCCAAATTGTTCAGTGAGGTTTTCCCTGGGTTTTCCAAGGATCTTCCAGACGAATGTCGGCACAGGACGCATTCTAACACCTTGTCCCTCACTCCTTCCTGCTGTCCTCTCTCCATCTGTCCACATCTGTACGCCGCTCATAGCCACAGGCGCTAACACAGAATGTAAAAAAAAATGTTCAGTAATCATATTCCAACTAACCCAACGCTTCTCAATATGTTCTGTCGTGATGTATAACATTAGCCTGCATAATTCAACTTGGATACAATTAAGTGTTGTATTTTTTAAAACTCATTCTAAAAATATACAACGAAGAATGAACATATATTTCCTCACTTTTTTCACTCTGGTGTCCCATAATAGATCCGCTTTTTGCCATTGTCACGTAAAAGGCAACCGTAATAACTGACCGGACCGTAAGAACCTGAATTCCCTGAAAGAAATTTGAAGAAATATCCGCATGTGCCAGAGTACTTTATCTTCTCTCAGCAACGTCACTTTCATGGAGTTCATTTTGAGACTTTTATACTTGTTTGCAAGGCACAGTCACAGCGTTCTTGCATCTCTGAGAATTGCACGACCTGCGGTACCTGCCCAAACACAGTCGCACGCTCGAGAAAATATTGAAAACAATGCATTATGAAAGGTTTCACTTAGACAACAGAGACGACATGCTCATAAAACCAACGGGTGAGGTGCGCAGCATCTAGGATTAGAATGTAACACAATCTTTTTTACATTTCCTTTACTGCCTCTATTTCGGTTTTTATTACCGCCACTGTTGTGTGTGTGTTTCTTTTGCACGGAGAACCCAGCTTGTTTTCTTTTCTTTCTTTTTCCTAAGCAAGCCACAAGAGCGTGACAAAACTTACTACCCCTGCATATATATTGAAATCTATATTGAGGACATTAGGGATATGTGCGTACAAGAGCCATTCTTCTTCATAAGTGGCTTCTTAGAACAGCTAAGATGATGATGGTTTTCATGGTTGTTACATGTGCTTTCGACGTGCAGGTCGCCGTACTTTGCTGCGTTTACCTATATGCCACAGTTTGATAGTTTATTTTAGTTTTAGTTTCTTAGTTAACCTCCTCTCCCTCCTTTGCTATGTGAACATACATAGTCAGAATTCGTCCGTTACCGCGATTCACCGTTCTACGAATTCAACGACCCGCAAATTATTGCAGCTCACCTGGAAGCTGCAGACCTAAACATATAGACAAAAAGTGCCAGACGCTTTCCAGAATATCACTTCTGAGAAAGATTGAGACCGTTTTGCGCTTTATTTTCAATTTTTGCCATTTAGTACACAGGGACGTTCTATCACAACGCACAGACGACGGTGGTTCTTTTCCATGGCCACAACCGCTGAAAGCACGTTCGTGATTGGCTACGGCCGTTGAAAACACGATCCTGATTGGCTGACTCTTAATTGTTGCGTCACGTCGACGATCATGCAGGCTCACTGTATCTAGGTGGTGTTGGTAGGGCAGCTGTAGGTCCAGAAACCGGAACAGAGTTCCACAAGGGAAGTAATTTCTGCTTTCGTTTCTGGACCGATACCACCATTAGTGGTAACCAGTGCATTGAACTGAAACAGGAATTACGTGTAGTTTTTAGCTAGAACTGAACCGTAATTACTAGCGCCATCTTGGAGCTCAACTAGAACTGAACCAATCTAAAAACTTCGGGTACTGGTTCAGGATGCCGGTTCGGTGCGGGTTGGTTTGTGGTGGGTAATCATGTGGGGATTCGAGCGATCTGCCTGCATAGATTGGTGGCAATGTTGCTCGGGGAAGGGGATGAAAAAGGGGTCCTGTTGGTAAAAGGAACAGCGTTACTAAGCAATCTTGCGTCATTTTTAGTGGCTACCCGTAATTTTGTAGCATATTAAAACCTCGAACCGATATATGTGAACGCCGGAGCTGAACCGACCCTTTATGGCTGAATCCGAACCCGAAACAAACTGAAAAACGTTTTGGTTCGATGCTCTGGTGGTGGTCGCACGCAACCCTCCTGACACTGCCATGCTGCCATATTCAAATGCATGGAAGATGTCGTTTTAATGGCTGTGTTCGTGTGGGTGTATCCCGTTTGAAACCATTAAAAATAATCTTTCAAAAATAAACGCGTAAGTACCCACTGTTAAAAATATATCTCTCAGGATATACGCTTAAAAATCAACGCACAAAAATAATCGCCAAAATATCCCCGTTTAAATAAAGAACGCTAAGGAATCGATGTTTAAGAATATATCGTTAAAAATAATTCGTTTCAGAATCCCCCCAAATCCACCCTACAGTTGCAAGAGTCATGTTGTATGGCCCAAATCAAGGTGAACTGTAAGCAAGGGGCTTAAACTAACCTCACAGGACCAAACTAGCCTAAACTATCCCAAACTAACCTAACCTAACATAACATGGGGGTCCCCGAAATCCACCATTAAGAATAAACGTTTAAGAATAAAACATTCAAGAATAATCCGCTTAAAAAATACACGGTTACAAATATATATCTTAAAATCAACCGCTTACCATCCCCGCTTAGAGATCACCGTTTAATAATCCACTATTAAAAATGAACTGTTTCAAAATCCCCTCACTATCTAGCACGGAGGCGGAGCGATTGCAGTTTACGCCGGGTTATATCATGTTATGTTAGGTTAGGTTAGTTTGATTTCGGTTAGTTTGGGATAGTTTAGGCTTGTTTGGCCCTGTGAGGTTAGGTTAAGCCCCTTGCTTGCAGTTCACCTTAATTTGGGCCATACCACATGACTCTAGCAACTGTAGGGTGGATTTGGGGGGATTCCGAAACGATTTATTTTTAACAATATATTCTTAACCGTGGATTCCTTAGCGTTTATATTTAAACGGGGATATTTCGGAGATTATTTTTGTGCGTTTATTTTTAAGCATATAATCTGGGAGATATATTTTTAACAGTGGGTACTGACGCGTTTATTTTTGAAAGATTATTTTTAATGGTTTCAAACGGGATACACCCCATAACATGATATAACCCGGCGTAAATTGCAATCCGTCTGCCTTCGTGCTAGATGGTCAGGGGATTTTGAAACAGTTTATTTTTAATGGTGGATTATTAAACGGTGATCTGTAAGCGGGGATAGTAAGCAGTTTATTTTAGGAGATATATTTTTAACCGTGTGTTTTTTAAGCGGATTATTCTTGAATGTTTTATTCTTAAACATTTATTCTTAATGGTGGATTTCGGGGACCCCCCTTTCGTGTTCCATGCTGAGTGTGGCTTCCACGATCTTTCTGTAGCTTTCCCACATCTAAATGCGCCTCTGGAAGTTGGTCAGGTAAGTAGACAACGTGTTACGGGTGAAAATGTCACTGGGGGCTATACACATACACCCTTTATTTCCAGTACAATACCATTTTCATTCCCGTTTCTGTTAATGGCGCAATTCATTGACAGAGCTTGGTGAAAGTTTTACCCTGGGAAGGGGCAAAAACTGGCTGTGCTGTCTGAGGTTTTCCCTGGGGCTCCCAAGGACTTTTGGCAAAGAATGTCGGCGCAGTTCTCCCTGAAGTCTGCCCAGGATGAATATAAACCCCTCTATCCTTCACTCGTTCCTGCTGTCCTCTCTCCATCTGTCCACATCTGTATGCCGCTCATAGCCACAGTTGCACTGACAGGGAACAAGAAAAAAGTCAGATAGCCATATACAGGGTGTTGCTCTAATGTGTCCAGAGATCGATCGATAAAAGAGAAGCAAGTGGTACTTTTCTGCTACTTGAGTAAGAAACAGGTACTGCTTCAGGTACAGGTTTGCTGCTGTTTCTTAGTCAAGTAGCTGAAAAGTAGTGCTCGTTTCTCATTTATCGCTCGCTTTAAATAAAATTTCTGGACACGTTAGAGAAAACTCCCTGTATATGGTGGTGTCTTTTTCTTGGTTGTTGCATAATTTTTATTCTAAAAAATCTAGCTGAGCAAAATGGATGCAGAATCGGCAGGCGCATTATCTAGCCAGGCAGACATTCTGTAGGACAGCGTAAACTAGAGCCCAGTACTACGGGCCCCCGACCCGGCCCACGGGCAGGGCTTGTTATTGCTTGTGTGCTCCAGGCTTCCACGCAATGGAGGACTATTAGTTCTTCTGCGTAGTATTTGCAAAAACAAGCAAGGGATACTGCATTATGCGTATGATTGGACCCTCTAGAACATTCTCAAAGCCACTTTACATTGCTTCTGACTGGTCACGTATTTCGCAAACACGTTCGCAAAGCTTGGTGAGAGGGGTAAGGATTGGGAGGACTTTGTCGATGGCATCCTCTACATCCACGAAAACTTGGTAGTGTAACGGTAACGCACTTGCCCGTGTACGTCCTGGACTTGACTTGGTCTCGCGCCGTTGTGGTGTCAAACCGACAGTTCTTGTATGTTTGTGGCCGTGTCTTCTCTTCTTATAAATCTACTTATAAATTTGTGTGATAAGTGCTAAAAAACGTCATTAGGCTAGGACAAGTCTGTTATGCAGTCTCATGGGTAACAACACATATACAGGTATGGCAGGAATGCGAATTGCAACCTTACAGTGTGACGGGTGGTGACTAGGGTTCATAATCCAGAGCCACGCGCAATGCGTACATGGGTGACTTCACCATGTACTTGTAGATAGTACTTGCCATTGAACTTTGAACTCAAAGTAGTTCTCTTTAAGGACCAAGTCGATTAGAACAAGGATGGTTTCTGCGTCTATTCTGGTGTTTGTCGCAGAAAGGGTGCTGCAGAGGATGTGATTCTGGTGGGATGTTTGTATACAGTGATGTCACATCTATCGTGGCGAGTATTGTGTCACTACCAAATGCATGGTGTGGTGGGCCTTGTACAACTCGCGTCAACCTTAATAATAACGCTGGAAGAAATGTTGTCTCGTTCCCGAGCGCGGTTAGGCAACCCGTGGGGCCATGAGGAAGTCGTCGTTGAACAGAATTGTTCTGTTAGTTTAATGCGAGGATTTTGTTCACTTAACATTCCCCAGTGTCCCACGGGGTGGCTGTTATTTCATTCGGAAATGAGACTGAATTTTTTCCAGCGTTATCGTCAAGGTTGACGAGAGCTGTACACGGGGTGGCAGTGTCGCGGGAATGCGATCTAAATAGTGATCCAAGGAACTTTGAGAGTCTCACTGCTGGCGTGTATAGGACCCGTATAGTCGTATTGAGCCGTATAGAGCTCGTTGGCACGTACCTTGTGGATTTTGGGAAGTAAACAGAAAGGACCTGCGCCGGACTTGATGGGGTGAGGTATCTGAGGTCGTAACGCGTGATGAGCTTCCATTGGTGGAGGTCCTGTACGGTATGGGTTATAAGCTCAGTGTACTCCCTTGGTGGGTCATGGTTCAAGTTGAGGAAGTGTCGCATATTGCTGAGTTGCCTAATCTGTTGCACTTATCTGTGCGCCAGACAGCGACACTCTCACCCTCATCGGTGGCCTAAATAATGGTGTCATCCCTTTCGGCTGGCATTTTCATGATGTCACGCCATGTTTTAGTGAAGTCGTGAACGCGCGAGCTTTGGGAAATGCTGACAAGGATATTGTTGCTTACTCGTTTACTAATGTACAGGTCTAGTGCGGGATCTCAGCCGTAATTTGTGTCCAAATTGACGATAGTCAGAGGTTGCTGTTGTTTTCTTGTGTTGTGTCAGCAAAGAATTCTCTATGGCGTAGTCGTCTCACAAAGTCTCGTATGTCTTTGTGGGTTTTGTATTCATTAACAGAATGTTAGCTCCTTAGAGAGGACTTGTAGTTGTCACTGGATAGTGAGCATGACATATCTATAATGGTGTGTTGAGAAAACAAGTGCAGATGGCCAAAAGGCCATGCATGTTGAGTGGACGCTCCCTTTCAAGGAACCCCACCGTAGCTCACAGTGGGGTTCCTTGAAAGGGAGCGTCCACTCAACATGCATGGCCTTTTGGCAATCTGCACTTGTTTTAGTAGAAATTAGGAGAAAGTAGCACAAATTGAAGATCTCCCTCTCTACAAGTTAAAACGTTCGATGGGTTCGGCTGAAAACTCGGAAGAAAGAAGGCGACGAGGCAGTCAGTTCGAGAACAAGAATGCAACTAACTTTATTTACAGAGAAACCAGGAAAAAGCGGGAAAGCGTGAGAGGAGAAATGACATTGCTCGGGGTGGGCTCAGGTTACAGCCGAGGACGACCGTCGCCGTAGCTCACAGTGGGGTTCCTTGAAAGGGAGCGTCCACTCAACATGCATGGCCTTTTGGCCATCTGCACTTGTTTTCTCAACATCCTCCCCCCCCGAAAGGAGATAATTGTTTATCTCCTTTCAAAGTCTGTTTCAATGGGGTAAGGGTGCTGAACATGTCGCCCGTTCTATCCCAGGTAGTTCCCAGCACTCTCGTTACCTCTTCTGTTGTCATGGCCCGATGTGTTTCTGAGACCTCCAAAAAATCGTCATCGAAGCAGTTTTGTAGTTCAGTCAAGTTCGATGCCCATTTTCTAAGTTCCATTCCAGATGCGCTCATTATCCTGTTCGTCGAATCGACAATGCTTTTCACCTCCTCAGGTGTAGATGCGTTGGTAAGAAGATCGTAGTTATCGCGAGCTCTCTCCCTCTCCAAGCGCCGTACGAGTCTCACCAGTCGGCTCTGAGCCACCTTGCGGTTGTCATGAAGATGGCATTCAGCGGACTTCCATGGCAGTGCAACTACGTATCGCCCCTCTTGCATTGTGACATTTTCCCGGAAGTCGTCGCATCTGCGGTAGTCGATTTCACGGTTGCTTTCGGGTTCGTCAGCGATACCGCTGCTCTCCAGCTCCCGCAAGGTGCGAAGCGAAGTGGCTGTTTCCTCTTGTAGGTGTACTCCTGCCTTCAACACACAAATCATAGCGTTCGAGTCTGATGTGCAGCTATATGTAGACATGGGACCCTGGAAAGTCCAGCCCAGCCTTGTCTCGATGGCAACCAGTCCTCCGGTGAATGCGCTGCGTTTAATTTTTCCGGTAGTGAGATTCCAGAGTTGATCGCAGCCCAACAGCAGAGAAACACCGGACTCAGCGGGTATGTCGGGGAACAGCAGTTCGTCAGCTATGTAGCCACCATCCGCACATATGGCCCGAGCGAGTTCGTCTTCCACTGTAGTTTTGCAAATGTCACGGCAGATGAAGGGTACGGTGACAGCTTCCACAGTAAATTCCGTTGGTGCGAACTGACTCCGCAACCGGACTTCCACTACACTGCATCGTTGTCGTTGTTGGGTGGCGGTAGTACTGCCAAAAGTGTTAAGGCTCACCGTGATGTTGCCTAGCACATTGAGGCGAAGTTTGTCGGCCACATCTTTTCGGATAAAGGTCTGCTGACTGCCTCCATCAATTACGCCCCGTATGTACGTGCATTTATGGTCACCCATGACCCAACTGCGGAAAGTTTGCAGCAGCACAGTGTTACTCTCCGCAGGGGTGTCTTCAGCTGCCAGCATAGTAGCTGTTGCACCGTCAGCGTTTTTCTTCGGGGGCGTCCAGGACGGGTCGCACATCGCCACGGCATGCCTCCCACCGCATTTCGGACAACGCATTTTTCCTCGGCATTCTTTGGCATTGTGACCTCGCTTAGTACACCGGAAACAGCGTCGATCATCAGCCAACCTCTTCTTCCGCCGATCCAATGGAAGTGGTCCAGCACAGTTGTCCGTTGTGTGCGCAGTATCCGAACAAAAGAGGCAGCCGCACTTAGGAACTGACGCGCTGTAGAGTACCGTGGCCGAGGGTGTACTGCGTTGGTTGAAGGCCTGCCGTACCTCAGGCGCCACGGAAGGTTTCTTTCTGTCTTGAGTCAGTTCGCTGCGTTCTCGACTTTCTACCTCGATACGAAAGAATCGAAGTATGTTGCTTAGTTCTTTCGTTGCGTCGGATGTGGCGTCCTTCGATGTGTCCGAAGCACCCTGCGTTGAGGTCGATTCAGAGCCGTCCTCGTCTTGCTGTAGTTTACGATTTGTAGAGCGATGGTATTCCACTACAATGTCCGTAGGGAGTGACGACAATAGGATTTCAGACAGCATAGCAGAATAGTTTGCGCTGGAAACTCCCAGGGACCGGAGACCACGGATGTTCATCTGTACGTTGTCGTATAGTTTACGAAGTCCATGTATATCATCCGATGATGTGACGGCCGGTAGGTTGCGGAGTTTAGCGAGGTATTGTTTTTCTATCCGCCCACGGTCACCAAAACGCTGAGAAAGGATTTCCACGGCGTCGTCGTAAGATGCCTCCGACGTCTGCAAGCCGGCGATAGCTCCAGCGGCTGGACCATGGAGTAGAGAACGGAGATAGTGAAACTTTTCGATCTTGCTTAGCCCCTCGTTGTCGTGAATCGTTGTTCTGAACTGTTCCCAGAACCCTTGCCAATCGGAGAGGTCTCCACGAAATTGCTGAAGGCTAAGCTTAGGAAGTTTCACTCCAGGACGTGGGGCATGCGGCGTTCTTGATACGTCTGTCTGTACGTTAGAAAGCTGCGGTGGAGACGGCGACGTCTGAGATTGCGACAGTCTCCAACGCAGGTTGGCAATCGTTTCCGTCGCTCTGTCTTCATAGTCCATCACAGTGACGTACTCGCTTTCGAGTTCCTCCTCTCGCACATGCGGTTCTATCTCTTTGTTGAGAGTAGTCAAGTCAAGTCACTGTGACTTACTGTGAGTCGTTCCAGTATGCTGTTGATCACATCCAATCTGGAAGATCCATCGTTCAGCGCAGCCGTGGCGTCGTTGATGAGCTTCGTTGTTTGTGCATGACGGCTGGCACGTTTCACTTTCAGGCGATCCATGTTCGTTGCATTCACGTAGGACTGTCGACGCAGTTCACAGTTAGAGTTCCAGCTTCCCGGGTTTCGGCACCAAAATATAGTAGAAATTAGGAGAAAGTAGCACAAATTGAAGATCTCCCTCTCTACAAGTTAAAACGTTCCATGGGTTCGGCTGAAAACTCGGAAGAAAGAAGGCGACGAGGCAGTCAGTTCGAGAACAAGAATGCAACTAACTTTATTTACAGAGAAACCAGGAAAAAGCGGGAAAGCGTGAGAGGAGAAAAGACATTGCTCGGGGTGGGCTCAGGTTACAGCCGAGGACGACCGTCGCCGTAGCTCACAGTGGGGTTCCTTGAAAGGGAGCGTCCACTCAACATGCATGGCCTTTTGGCCATCTGCACTTGTTTTCTCAACAGGTGCTAGTGTCAGCATTTTCACGGGACGGCTCAGTGATGGTGTGGAGACCTGTAATTGTGGTACTGGATGTTTGATCAGCTTCTGCCTGTGCTGTCTTAGTGAGTCCGGTATTTGTGTCGTCGTTTTTCGAGTTTTGATTGTTCCTCGTTGGCTAGGTCTCGGTTAAGCTGTGAGATGTGTAGTTGGAGAGTGTTTGCCTCCGCATCGTTGAGACTGATACTGCTTACGTAGTCCTGGATTGTTGCAAGTTGCGTGTGGCACTGTATCTTTAATATTTCTAGAAAGTACGACGTGTATGCTAGGCTAAGGGTTGATGTCCGCTCTGGCTCTAGTTGAGGCTCCAGTTTTCCTAATGCTGTTTTGGGTGCATGGCCTTTAGGTGCTGCGTTGTGTGCGAGCTGTGTGGGTGTAGATCCGTAGGTGCTATCAGATGGGTTTCTCCAGGAGTTTTCGCATTCGTAGGAAGTTAGGTACTGCATGGTGGGCTGGTGCTATCCAAGCAGCATCCTACCACTTTCTATGGGTGTGGGGAATAAAATAATGAGCCCCTCCGATGTGTCAAAAGAGTATTGAGCGCAGAGCGGGCTGGATTCGGCTACGGACCAAGTAATTTTAAGAGAGTTCAGCTGGTTAAGAGGCCCGGAGAGTGTGAAGAAGCCCCAGAGAATGTTCATGGGGGTCTGCGACGATTCAAGACAGCCTCAACACCATCTTGGCAAGTGCTAGTCATGTCACCTCTGAGGCGGAATCTATTGATATATGTCCATATATGATGCTCAAGACGGCACAAATATAGTACCTTCTCATTTCCTATATGGCTGTGCTTTGTTTCTTTCTCTGTTTCTTTCTTGACGTTCCTTATTTGTGTCAACATGAATGGTACTTAATTAATGGGGGTATCCTCAAATGCATTTAGTGGTTTGGGGGGTCCGATGCAACGAGAAGCTTGGGAAACGCTGCTCTAGAGCACTGCAGTGACAGCAGCTGGGAGAGTCAACTTGCCGTCACTGAGCTGTAAAAGTACATTGGGTCACATTACATTAATTGGTGCAACATCTTCACGAGAGGTGTGATGTGATCATCTTGACATGAGGGTTAGCAATGGCATATATATAGCATGGAGTACAGTGAACCCTCGTTAATATGACCCCCGATAATCTGACATACGCGCTTTATGACCATACTCCTGGGGAACAATGTAGTGAAACCTCTGCAAATCCCCCCCCCCCCCCCCCCCCCCCCCCCCCCCGTTAATCTGACAATTTGGCATTATGATCAAAATTTTCGGTAACAACCATGATCATAATAACGAGGGTTCACTGTACTCCTGGAGGTGATTCTGTAGCGCACTTTTTGTCACAGAACCTTTGTGGGTTCGAACCCCTCAAAAGTGTATTCATCCCACAATAACTCTTAATAACTAACCGTTGCATTTTAACACGTCCCTTCTGTGGCTCGTGACTGGAACCAGCTTGATCCAGAGCAGGTACTCTGCCCATCATCAGTCAGTGATTTTATTACACGATGGACCTATGTGTCTTTGTGCGCTTATGCAGGGTGTCATTGAATTATAATAATAAAAGAACTACACCACCTAGAATGATGTGGTCAACAGCATTTGTTTTTACTTTTTGCCATCTTCTGATGTGAATGTAATCCAACTTAATTCCCATTATGTCCATTTTTACGAACTGAGTGGAAGAATTTGTCGAGTAAAGATCGCTTTTTGTATCCCACCAATGTGGAGCATGTACCAAATTTACACAAATTTGTGATAGTTGAAACTGATATTGAGGAACTATTCATCGGAAAAAATAGCAGAACATCATGTTCTTTTCCTTAGCGTGCAGAGCATAGCGCTGAATTAGCTTTTCCACGCCCTGGTCGTCAGTCCGACAAAAGGACTAAACTCATCCTACACAGAGATAGCAGAAAGGGATCAGACAGGGATGGCTTATCTCATCCAGCTTCTGCTCGAATCGTGCTTTTCTCTTCCAGTTTCAAGAACTGTCACTTTTTCTACTATCCCTTTGCGGGCTGGATTTAGCAACCTTCTTTAGTCAAGCTGCACGAAGGCGCTCAGAAAGTCATTGAGCACTACACTCTGGGGTGAAAAAGTGACCTTTACTCGACAAATTTTCGAGTTCCGTCCGTAATAATTAGCGTAATAATACTCGAGTTAGAGGACATTCACGTGAGGAGGTGGCAAAAACATGGTAAGAACAAATGCTGTTGACCGTGTGATTCTAGGTTCCATAGTTTTTTCTAAAATATAATTCTGGGACACATTTTCTGGGGCACCCTGTATGTGCTTGTTCTACTTCTACAGCCAAATGGCACTTTCTTAAACTATGCTGTAAATAAAGAAATAAATTGTTTCCACACACACATATATAGAGAATTCTGTTTATATAATAATCATTATTATAGAATTGCTATAATGAGAAAAGAAGAATTATAAATATAAGAGGATGAATATAAGAATTATAGCTATAATACTTACAATAGAATTCTGCTAAGCAGATGTTGTCTACTGCACAAACTGCTCATTACTTCCTGGTGGGGAAGAGAAGGAAAGGGGGAAACTTCACCCTTTGCATCTTCCAAATGTTACATCTTGAATCATATTTTTTCAGAAGGAAAAAAACAAGTCTACACAAGAACCTCTCACTAGCACCTCTTCTGTCTTAACTTGGAAGCCATTTGGACATAGCTGACAAATGGTTTGTTTCCATCAATACCACATTAAAGGTTTACATGTCCTGTGAGTGTACAGAAACCGTTGTTTCACTTCCGGACCCAATTTTCTCCTCCTCATAATTTACATGGGATGAGGACAGCACTTAGCAGTAAGGAAGAAGCAAGAGGTACTTGTGTCTACAACTCCCAGAAATGCAGCTCTCCCCAGAGTTCCGTGGTCAGTTCGTGAGAGTGAAATTGGAACCACCTGATGTTGCATGTCTGCCAGAAGAGGGCCAGGTACAGCAACAACACTCCAGCGAGTATCCATCAGGAGGTGATGCCTATGGTAATGTAACTATAACACATAACTATACACACAGATGGCGAATGTTTTATAGGCAGGGTCAGACTTTTTCGGGTTAAGTGCCCGAAGTGAATTCGGGAGGGAGATAATCATCCGGTATCATGGTCCCACTGGTCTTGGAAACTCTAGAATACCCTGGAATTTGAAAATGCCATTTTCATGGAAAACACTGCAATTTCCTACAGTCCTTGAAAACATAATGTAAATCTGTAGAGGAATCTGGCTCTGTGGATATTTGTCTCAACTTGGATCTTTCGCAGTTAATACGGGAACCAACTCGTGTTGCTTGTTCATCGTCATCTACCGTCAATCTAATACTTGTTAATGACCCATCTATTTTTGGTTCTGTTTCATTTCCAACCTCACTTAGCGACCACAAAACTATACATGTCCCGCTGTGACTACACCATCCAGTTAAAGAGCCGGTGCGTAACTATATGACCGTGCGGATTTTTTGACAATTAACAATTAACTGTACTCCTATCTCCCATTTTTCATGCGTTCTTTCGATGAACGTTCCGTGGAGGAAAATTGGCAGCTCTTTCGCCACAAGTTTACCGATTTGATTGATGCACACGTCTCATCCGTTACGATACGCTCCGCCTCCAGGGAACCTTGGTATTGTAATCGCCTTAAAAAGCTTAAAAATAAGACGCAACGTTTACTTTGTCGGGCCAAACGGACTGGTTCTGGTCTGGCATACTTAAAGTATAGGGAATGCTCGTGTCAATATATTAGGGCTCTCCGCAAGGCCAGACATGATTTTTACAACTCTGAACTCTAAACAGCTGTCTTTGTTCAGCTCGGACATACATTCTAATATGGACCGCGGTATACAAAGAGACGCCATCTTCCTAGATGTTAAGAAAGCTTTTGACTCTGTTTCACACTGTGGCCTTATCCATAAACTGTCATTACTTAATCTTCACCCGAATGTTGTCCGTTGGATCCAGTGCTATCTTTCCGATCGAAGACAGGCCACGCTTTTAAACAACTGCCTTTCTTTCTTTGTCCCTGTTTCTTCTGGTGTTCCGCAACTGTTTCTTATCTTCATTAACGATCTTCCAGGTTCATTAACATCCTCTGTCAGACTCTTTGCAGATGACTGTGTTGTTTACAGACCCATTCACTCTCATTCCGACCATTTTGCCCTTCAGCAAGACCTTGACTCAGTACTTACATGGTGTCCATTGTGGCGTCTTCCCCCGAATTCTGCAAAGTGCCATCATCTTCCTTTTTCTCGCTCTAAAAAAACCCTTAACGTTCAAATACCACATTGGGCACACTCCCGTTCCCTCTTCTTCCTGTTACAAATATCTGGGTCTTGATTTTTCAACTAACCTCTCCTGGGCTGACCACATACACAATGTCGTGAATGATGCTAACCGCAAGCTCGGTTATCTTCGACGCAATCTAAAACAGGCACCGACTGATGTCCGATTACTTGCTTACAAAACATTAGTCAGACCCAAACTAGAATATGCCTCTGCCATCTGGGACCCCCACCAGACTAGCCTTATCAATCTCCTTGAATCTGCCCAAAACCGTGCAACTCGTTTTATTCTCTCTGACTACTCCTATCCTTCAAGCATTACATCTCTTAAGTCGTCAATTCATTTGCCTCCGCTCTCGCTTCGTAGAACTTTCTTTTGTCTCTGTCTTTTTCATAAATTCTACTCTTCTATCCATCCCTCCTTTGCTGCTCCAGCGCGTTACATCTCAGCAAGGTGTGGTCATTCATGTAAAGTAATGCCCATAACGTGTCGCACTTCTTATTTTTTGTATTCTTATTTTCCCCGTACTATCGCTGCTTGGAATGACCTTCCCCAGTCTCTCGTCTCAGTCTCTGACGCTGCTGTATTTCGTAGTCTACAAACTAGTATCTAACTATTATACTGTACAAAGTATCTACATACTTTGGTTTCTGATCTGTTTGTTGTGTTTGGTTTTTGACCTTGCCGCTAGTACCGCAAGTTTTATGTACATTTTGCATGTTCTTGTATGCTTATGTGTGACTTTGTTTCCCCCTCATGTAACGCCCCGCGAGGGCACTTGAGGTACAATCATAAATAAAAAAAAAAACTGGATTTTGCATAGACGGGTAGAAAACCAGCGAACCGGTAGGGAAGGAAGAAGGGAGTTGCCTCGGGACAGGAGCCGCCGATATTTCCAACAGAGACTGTTCTTCTTCTGGGCACCGTCCTCATCATTGGCATGGTATTTAAAAGGTTAGGTGTTAAAGGTTCATGCGAATTGTGGGTCATCAGCCCGGAGGGAAGAAAGTGTCCGTTCAGGCTTTTGCAGCCGGAGTGAATGGCTGCTCTGTTAGAATGTGGAGGGGATTATGTGAGTGAAGTAACCGATTACAGAAATGGGAGGTTCACAAACGAGGGGACGAGACGGGACAACAGGCAGGAATTGGCTAGCATTCCGAAAGATAAGGAGGTCAGTGGTTTCGTGGAGAAAATTCTAGAGCGAGCAAAGCGTTTTCTTTTTGGCTGTGTCTAGAGGTCCGTCGGACGGACCCGATTCTTTATGCAGCGGGGTCCGTCGGATGGTCCGTGGTATGAGGAACTAGACTGTTTCCTAACCTGACCTAAACTAACCCAACCTACAGCTGCACGGAGCTAACTTGCACTAACCTGATTATAATAAACTAACCTAACCTAAACTAACTTGATCTAACTCTGAAAGATGAAAAGGGCTGGCTAACATTGAAAAGGTTAGCCAGCTGTAGGACTCGAACCCACATCTTCTGGATTACCGGTCCAGGGCTCTACCAATTGAGCTAAGCTAACACGCCTTCTCAGCAACTTCCAGGATGCGTCATCTGAAGGGACAAACCAGCCACTCTCTCTCTCACTCATCCTCCTTTCACTCTTACATTTTTGCACACTCATACACACATTCATACGACAGGGATCGACGCAAGCGGCAATTGTTGAACATGAGATAACTGATGTTGTTCCAGCCTCAGAACATCAGTTATCTCATGATCTAACTCTACATAATGTTCAAAGTGGAGTGCCCCGACGCACTCTGATGTATAAACAGTCAGGTCTGTCGGACCATAGCCTCCCATATATGCTACATACCTGCCCAACACGGCAAATGTGGCTGTTCACGCAACCTTACGGGGGCGCCAGCTTACTAGGTCGGGAACACGGACAGTCAGAGCATTGACAACCTTTGCCTACCTCGTAAGTGTACACTTCCTTGTGCTCGGTGCATATGGTGCTCTAGAGTGTGGCCTGGCCGCGTGTCTACGCGGCCAGGATGGGCGCATACTGTGCAGGTTGTATCATTGCTCGATAAGCCAGTACCTAGTTATCGAAAGACACTGTGCCAGTTAGTGTTCGTACAGTATCTTTTGGGTGTCATGCCATTTCTCCGCCTGTTAGACGCTGCCAGTTGTAATCTGCAGTCTCTGTGTAGGAAGATGGCGTGATGACCAATACTGCTGATATCGCATCGAGGTAGCTATCACTGACCTAGGAAACTAGTGCCACTATTGTGGACAACCGGTGCCTGTGTGTTCCGGGATCATTGAGCAGGCACGAAATATATAGAAGGCTATGGTCTGACCGACAGACCCCATTCTTTACGCAGCGGGGTCCGTCGGATCGTCTGTGGTATCAGGAGCCATACGGTTTCCTAACCTAACCTAACATAACCTAGAGCTGCACGAAGCTAACTTGCACATACCAACCTAACCTAAACTAAGTTGTTGTAACACGACATAATGTTGAGCCGACGGACCCCGATGTATAAACAATCGTGTCCGTCCGACGGACCTCTAGACACTTCTTTTCTTTTTTTGTAAGATACATATTGGTAATACAAAGTTGTGACACGCAATAAAGAAAGTAAAGTGTAGTGGCCATGCAGAACGCGACAGATGATAAAGGGGATAGAAGGGAAAAGGTCTGGGCGTGTTTTATTCGTCAAGTGTGTGTAGTAGGGTGCGTTATGATTCGTCGATACCGGACGGGTGAAGAGCGTTGAACTAGTATATGAGATAAGACTCCCTGTCACGTGTGGATCTGAACCCAGTTTCTAGAATATATAGTTTAATGTTGTCAAAATTGTGACCAGGAACGTTAAAGTGTTCGGCGACTGCTTTGGGGAGTTTTCTGGCCGTGTTGGTTAGTGTCCAGTAAGGCGGTTGTTCATTTGTTAGCCGGTTTCACCAATATCTATTTCGCATGTTTTTTCTTATTCTCACGGAGCTTCTAGAGCAAACTAAGTCTGAACTAAAGTTTCAAAACCACAGGAGTTAGCAGTCCTTGCAATAGGAATCAGCAGCAAATTAATGGTGTGCTCTATCAAATTAATAAATTCTTTCTGTCTCATGATCCTTAATAATTCAGTCACATTTGTACATGCATCACTGTTTTACAGTCCCCATGCACATGGTGCCTATAGTTTAAATATGTTTTTGGGAAATATTGAAGCTTCAGTCGTTGTCATGGAAGTGATTGGAACAAAACGGCTGCTCCTGTCGCTCTGGAGAGAGGACGCCGCTAGTGCGTGCAGATTTCAGACAAGGTCACATCAATTCGCGTAGAATGCGGCGCTTCGCTCAATTTCAAATTCATGCATCTTGTGAGGGAGCTTGGCGAAATCCAAACATCAGCAAATCCGCTGAAAAAGGGGCGATTCAATCCAAATCCAAATCATTAGTGGAAAATGCAATTCAATCCAAGTCCAAATCCTGCCCATAATTTTTTGCACAAATCAAATCGCAAATCAAATCCTCCAGCCCTCCGGTTGATTTAAATCCGGATTTAAATCAAATCCGTGGATTCAAATCTGCAACACTGGTTGTCATGGAGCTACTAATGCAAATTTCACTCGATTGAGGACCACAGTTTAAAAAACGGAGGAGTTATCAATATATGCAGTACGAATTAACTGCAAATTTATGACGTTGTATTAATAAATTCTTCTTTCTGTTCTATGATCTTTAACATTCAGGCGTTGTCAGTCACATACCTGTAGCCTGTAAACTTTTTTGGAGACACATGGGAGCCCTGGTCATAGACTGTGTTTTAGATCCCTCATAGAATGACTGCTGAGAGGAGACTGGAATTTTTCAATGGGAGCCATGGCAATTTTCGGGCCTGTAATCCCACATGAAATCAGGTGCTGCTGATGATGCATGCTTGTGTGAATTACCAAGTGAATAGGGCATGTGATACGAGGGTGGTTCCATAAGTTCCCGGCCCGACCAGCTTTTAATAGTCATACAGACGAAACAAGTGTATAACTTTTCAACACAGTCACGCTTAACTTCGATGCACTTTTGACACCTTTCAACCAGCATTCTTGTACCCTTGAAAAAATAGTCCGAAGTTTTGTCCGCAAAATGCTGGAAAACTGCCTCTTGCACCTCACTATCGTTTTGAAATCTCCGTCCTCTGATATCCCTCTTCAAGTTCGAGAACAGGAAGTAGTCACTCGGTGCCAAGTCTGGACTGTAGGGTGGGGGGTGGATTTCTTCGAAGCCGTACTCCTTCGGTGCAGCCTTGGCAACAGAAGCCGTGTGGACTGGGGCATTGTCCTGGAGCAACCGGACACCTCGACTCAACCTGCCGCGCCTCTTTTCCTTGATGGCGTCTCGCAGTCGGTGCAGGAGTGAAGCATAAATAGTCGCATTCACTGTGGTGTTCCTCTCTTTGAAGTCGATGAGGAGGATCCCGTGACAATCCCAAAATGTTGTTATGTTGTTGCCATGATCTTCTTTGTGGATTGTGTGACCTTAGCTTTTCTTGGGGGTGCTTCTCTTGGTTTGTGCCATTCCATGGACTCCTTTTTCGAAAGGGGATCATAGTAGAGCACCATAGTCCCATAGTCTCAGCACGCGTCCTTAATCGCATTGTCAAATTCGCACACTTTTGGGAAGGGGAGTGGGTGAGGGGTGGAAGAGCACGCACAGAAAACGAGAGAGAGAGAGAGCTCAAGATAATTTCGAGGAAACATATGTTCCTGTGTGTAATAATAATAATAATGAATAACTAAGGAAAGAACTGGTGACTGCGGAGTTGGGTCTATGTTCCATATTTATTCAAGCTGTAGTGGAATGCCGAAGGGAAAACCCCGCAAAAGCCTATATGAAAGGTCTTGAGCCACAAATACCTGCAAAAGGTTGCCGGTATCACCTTCCTACCGGCAACCAGCAGAGCGAGCAAATAACCGGCCGTGCCGGTATCATACCGGCCTGGTGGCAACCCTATTTACAGCATGTTCTTGGGGAACATGTCCTGTAGACGTCCTATTGAGACAACAAACAGAGGATGAACAACTGAGGATGAAAGATGACAGTCACTGAAAAGGTTAGCCAGCTGTAGGACCCGAACCCACATCTTCTGGATTGCCGGTCCAGGGCTCTACCAATTGAGCTAAGCTAACACGCCTTCTCAGCGGCTTCCAGGGTGTGTCATCTGAAGGGACAAACCAGGCACACTCTCTCACTCATCCTCCTTTCACTCTTACATTTTTGCTCACTTACACACACATTCATAAGACGGGATCGACGCAGGCGGCAACTGATGAACATGAAAGAACTGATGTTCTGAAGCTGGAACAACATTGAAGGGACAAATATGTACAAAGCCTCAATTTGCCTAAGAAATTAATGATGAAAGATGACTCGAACCCACATCTTCTGGATTGCCGGGGTTCGAGTCCTACAGCTGGCTAACCTTTTCAGTGACTTTCATCTTTCATTGTTAATTTCTTAGGCAAATTGAGGCTTTGTACATATTTGTCCCTTCAGTGTTGTTCCAGCCTCAGAACATCAGTTCTTTCATATTACTGAGGATGTTGAGGATAGAAACAGAGGATTCCTAGTTTCGTCGATTGACGTCTTTGTAAGCAGTGTGTACAGATATGTTGCAATTTGAGGTGTGCATCGAAAGCTATTCTGTCGCTGGTGGTGAACCACATATTTTGGTACTTGCAGCGCCAATCTGCTTCCGCTGGCATGCGACTACGAGCTCTTCCACTTGCCTTGGCAGATTCTTTTGCCAGATTTCAAGGAACTGCATTAGCTTAGCCAAAACAGTTTTTCCTGGTACTTTGCAAGCTCCAGGAATTTGCTAGCTAGCACTTTAGCTGTCACATGGGTTAGCATATCACGGATGACAGAGCCCTGAGTTCACATTGCCCAGCACTGGCTTCCGAGGTGTTGTGTACCAGTGATACCTGTCACACAGTATAGCAGTTTTCAAGCAGTACCCCATTTTGTCACAAAATAACCACCTCAATTTGCCGTTAGTATGTTGTTTTCTCCCAAGACAGAGAGACTTGTGATAGAAAAAAAAAATTTGTGGGAAGTTCACACGCACGCGCAACCAGGGCCAGCGATGGGTTCGAGGAAGGCGACCGTCTTAGGCCCGCGCTTGAAGCTCTTAACCAGGGATTACCTTTTTTGTTAAATATCAAGTATGCACTTAATCGCAAGCGTGATCTTTGACTCAAACATTAAGAAAAATCTGCCAGCCCTGCAAGCTATACAGAGTATTTTGCACCCTTCTCTCCTGCTGCTATTTCCAGTACTGCTAAAATCTCCCACTGCAAAAATCTTATCATTTCTTATCTTTTCATTACTGTTTGTGTGAAACCGCGATGTGCCTTTACCTCAGGCCCCACACACCCCTAGCACCGGCCCTGCGTGCAACACATACAGGAAAAGGGTATTATTTTGCAAAAGCTATAGTTGTCTTTTCCCAACTTTCTAATTCTGTTTCACCCTTCCAAAACCCAAAACTTTTGACGCAATAACCTTTTCCCACACTTCAGCTCTTGCAACATTGGTGCTAGAGGCACGTTGACCTTTAGTTACTGGCAACAGTGCACCTCTAGGTGGTACAAAAGTGGCCGTCACATGACTCAAAGATTTGCAGTCGTGTGTCTTACTTCTCTCCCTTTTTTGTTTTACTTCAGGATCGATGGCTGGGACGTGCCACATTAATGGAGAATCTCGAGAGGAATCTTCAAATGAACATCCAATCATAGAAATCAAAACAGAAGCTTATAATATTGCAATCATGGTGGAACAGGACCAGATGGGACACAGCTGTGAGTCAATATCAGAAGGTAAGTACAAAATGGTCAAGGGCATTTAGTCAACACCAAACTCAATACAATAAAATCTCATTGACTCAAACACCCACCATCCAGACCAGTTAGTTTGACTTAAGCAGTATTTTGACTTATCAGACAACTGCCAAATCCTGATAAAAATTGGCCCCTAAACTGCTGGCACTTAACAAAATCTTGGACTTCTTCGCCAGAATTGTGGATAACGTGCTCTTTGGTATCCGGAAGTCCGCAGCAATCTCTCCTTTCGATTTTGTGCCGGCTTCAACCGCTGCTATCAGATCGCGCTTTTTTGCAAGCGTGAGAATCTTTAACCTGCGTTGTCTCAGCGTTGACAATGACATGTCGCACAAAACTTAACAGTGCGTACATTACACACAGTTATTGACTTTCACCGCGTCCTCATCTAGAGTCTGGAGCCAAACAGTCCAGCCCACGCTAGTTTTGGAATCACGCAAGACTCGATCCCGTCTACTCTCGATCAGGTGGACTTGGATTTAATTGTATTGACTGGCTTGAAGAACTTGGCATGACGATTGAAGGCATGGCGATCCATAGTCAAGAAAGGTGGTATTTACCGATCCGAAGTGAAATTCAACTTAAACAGATGGAAAATGTCGCCTGGGATGAAACATTTGTTCGGCTTAGCCGTGATTTCGACTTAAACGATTTCGACTAAAGGTATTATTTGCATTATGGGAATACAGGCCGTGCACGGGACATCGTGGGCGTTTGACTTAAGCCTAATTTTGTTCTTAACCGGCATTTGACTTGATGAGATTTTACTGTAGCATTGACAAGGACAAAAAGGGGGATGCAACAGAGATGCACTTTAGTTTTCGGACAGGCAGAGATGTATCAGCTTTCCAGGGCATGCTCTCTTCTACAGAATATTCGCAAAGTAGGTAAAATAAAACGTGGAGATGCTTAATTTAGTTTCACATTACTGCTGATCCTCAATATAAGGAAATAGAAAATGAGTGACCATGACCATGAATGAAAACCAAATGGTGCTTCCATTTAGTGCTCAACTACCAACTGGACGGTCCAACTGGAACTGAAAGATCCAACAGGTTTTGACATGTGACCTGTTGGGTCCCATTCGTACCAATTAGAAATTCCAACTGGACCAATTCCTTTTTTTCGTCTGGGTTTCCGTTTCTGTGAAAATACAGAAGGGACTTCTTTCAGCCTGATGTACTCCCTTGTTGACAAACCAAGGGTAATGAGCACCTCCTGATTTGTTTTGAAGCATTCGTCAACAACATGTACTGTACACTAGTTCTCTTGTTTCACCTGTCTGTAAGTAGGCCTAGACGGACTCACGGCGAGAATGAGTTCCCCGTCGTTTTACTAACAAACAATTAAAGTACGACAGTCATCAAAAAAGCCAGACATCGACGGGATTTGATCTAAGCATCTCACGATTACGATCAGTTACCAATTCTACCACGGAAACACTGACAGACTAGTAGTGTGTGTTGGCTGCGCAACATATGCTGGCTGAAGACAAGGTGAGACAGTCAGCAATGTGAGCAGCAAGTCACTCCTAAAGGGAAGAGGTCATCTTTTTTCGGAAGGGGTTCAGTAGGGTTGTCTTTGTAATAAACGTCTGTTGATGCTTGACACCCACAATCAAATGTCATGTGAAAATCTCCCGCGATATACTGTCACAGCACAGAGCTGCACTGAAGGGCATGTTTTGTGTCCCATTTGCGACGTACCGTGCTGCCGCGTGACAGAGGGCTCAGGACTGTCTAACCATATGTCAGGATTATCATATCTGATATCATAGACAAGCGTGTTGATCTGGCTGTGTTGGCATAATGCATTCATGGGAATGCAGCGTCAAGAACACTGACCAGAGAGAAGCACGGGACACTGCGCTGACTAGCAATGTAGACAGGTTTAATAACTAACCATGGCGAGGCACACAGTTTTAAGTCATTCTAAGATTTAGAAAAGAGAATTATTGAATCAGCCGAGGAAACGTCGCATATTTTTAGCTCGTGAGAGCAGGTGCAAATTCTAAAAACTGTTGGCAACACTTGCTCCGCTGCTTCCGTTGGCTACGAATTTTGTCACTGTCTGCCCCTATCCAGGCTTGTAGCCAGATTTGGTCAGGCTGGTTGAGGCAGCAGCGGAGACGGCGTCTTCGTGTGACGTTTTGTGTCTTGTCTGTGTTTTCTTTCTTTCAAATTTTAGGATTTCATGGATTAGGACTGTGTGATACTGTTCCAAAAACAATTTTTGGCATTATGTTTGGTGTATGTTTACTGGATTCTTTTTCTGCATGTAGCGGCGTAACAGTACCTGATTCAATATGGCGATCCCCTCGCTTGTACGTCCCAGTTTCGGAGGTTTCCTTCCAGCATACTCCTTAAGATTTCTATTGTACAGAGTAGCATACCCTCTCAACAATCAGCCCTTAACGACGCTCATACGGTCCCTGAGTCCCTCGAACCGTAGTTTCGGAAGAGGTTTGGATAGAGATGTCCGCGACCATTTCGCTGGTTTGACATTATTGGAGTTTGACAACCTTTCTCTCAACTAAGTCTCTCAGGTGGTGGCGCCGTACGTCGATGTGCTTGGTCCGTGCACTGACGCCCTCACTGATCGAGAGCTTGACGCAGGCTTGGTTGTCTTCATACATACAGGTCGGCCCTATAACCGAAGTCAGTTAGCAGCTGTCGAAGCCACAGCACCTCCTGTGAAGCGTGTGCGGCCGACACGTATTCTGCTTCCGTGGAGAAAAGAGCTACCGAAGTCTGTTTCTTGCTGGACCAAGACACAGGACTAGTCCCCAGCCTTACAAAGTACCCGCTGGTTGGCTTCCTGTCGGTGACGTCTCCTGCCCAGTCTGCATCTGCGTAACACACAAGCCTTGCTTTCGACTCTCCATTGAGAGCTGCAACTTGTAATCGACAGTTTGCTTGAGGTATCCAAATACCTTCTTGACTTCAGTCCAGTCATAATGACGTGGGTGGCTAACACGGCGGCAAAGGTAACCCACGGCGCAGGCTATGTCCGGGAGTGTTGTCGTGCTCAGGTATAGCAGCTCTCCGACCGCTTGACGATAGTGGTCGTTATCTGGTAGCAGCTCATCACCCAAGACCTTCGGGTAGTCTGTATTTATATAAAGCAATCATCACGTGGCCTCTCGATTTCAATCCCTAGGTAACGACTGACGGAGCCAAGATCCTTCAATTCAAAGTGCTCGTTTAATCTTTGTCAGGTGTCGGTAATGGCCGAATCAGCTGGATGACAAATCAGCATGTCGTCCACATATAGGAGAACATACAAGAGCTTCCCGTCAATCCTTTGAGAATACAGGCAGGGGTCAGCGTCACTGCGTTTAAGTCCAGAAGCACCTGTTTGGCCTTTATGTTCCAGGCTCTAGCTGCCTGCTTCAGTCCGTACAGCGATGCCTGCTGTAACAAACCCTTCAGGTTGCTTCATATATATATGCTCCTCTGTGTCACCGTTCAGGAGTGCAGTCTTGACATCGAAATGTCTAACGATTAGCCTTTCCACTGCTGCTATGGTCAAGAGGACACGCGTGTCGTCAGTTTCGCTACTGGGGCAAACGAGCTTGAGTAGTCTCAGCTACTCAAACTATCTGTACTGGTTTGGTACAGACGGTGATGTAATTGCATTCACTATCAAACAATTTGGTGTGCGTTCCTACAGATGTCTCAGTGAGGGAAATTTGCTCAGTCACAATTGGGTTTCACCCTAACGAGGAAACCTTCGATTCGGGGAAGAATTGGGATAAGCCATAAAACATGAGGCCCCGTTTGCTTTCAAGGCTGGTCACAACAGGTAGTGGCTAAAGTCTACTGCCGCTCAAGACAGTGTGTCTGAGTGGTTAAGCCTGGAAAATCACTAGTCCTCCTTCACAGACCTCATGAGTGAAAGAGGAGAGCACTCTCGAAAGCGAGGCCTGTGTGAAGGCAGCTATTTCAGGTCGACATCCTAGGAAAAAGGAAAACACAGCGGCTCAAATGGGCCACAGAACCTGCAAAGTGATATGAGGAGAACTGGCAACACTTATATTTTTGAATGAGTCGAAATTCAACCTGCACGTTCGGTAGTTTGGTGGGAGACTTACTGGGAAATGATTCCACCCAGACGCAATCATGCCAACTGTCAAGTTTCCTCCAAGTCAAATGGTTTGGAACTGTATTTCTTGCCAAGGTGCTGGCAAGAAATACCCTTAAATCCTTTGAAGAATCCTTAGAATCCCAAGAAATCCTTAGGTGGCAATTTTTAAGGGTTTCTGTGAACGCACAAATATGCCCGGGCATCTAGGAGAGCACACACATATGGTTGTGGAGCATACAATAGACGAGTTCAGAAAATCCCAGAGTGCTTGGCATTGCTTTGACCTGTGGGATTTATTAATACGAATGAAACGGGTGGCCTCCTGGCTGTTTAGATGTCTCCCCCACTGGTCTATTGCCCAAGATGTGTCAAGGTCAGCAAGAGCAAAACGTAAAGGATTATTCTGCGTTTCCCCACTCAGCAAGCGCCCAGGATGCAATGCATGCGCAGAGAGCACTGGGATTTTCTCAAGTCGTCTATTGGTGGCAGCATAGCTGATCTTCTGGCTGCAGAGATGTATGGGTGGAAGCAGGGCACTTGTAGGCGTGCCCCACTCGCACCCCCCTCCCCACGCCTTTGATGATCCACAGCTGAGGGAAATGTCGAATGAACAGCTCATGGCAAGCCGGACACTCCCGCAGTACAAGTGGGACTTTCCCTTTATTTCTCCCAAGCGCCGCTTGCGTGGCTCTCTTCCCACCTTGCACGTTGGAGGCCCGTTCGAGTTAACTCCGCTTTTAAGCCGTACCTGACAGTGGTTCCTCAGAGCAGCTGCACTGCTTTACCAACTTTTATTTTCGTAAAGTGGCTATCACACCTCATTGGTGCCTCGGGTTTGGAGCCAGCAACTGGTTGCTCATAACTTTGGGCTCGAGTCATCCTGTAAACGTGCCACATCGAAACATCAGCGCTTGGAAAGTTGAATTTTGAAACAATGTCATCACTGAGCTGTATAACATCCTTTCGGACCAGGTGATTTTTTAGTACGTGGCCGGGGTCAACGCCACCTAGACACAGAAGGCCTGTTTATTCCCTCCTCTCCCTCTTCTCTACGTGAATATACAGGGTGTCCCAGCTAACTGCAAACATATTTTTTAAAAATATATATAACGCTTTTTCCAAGATGAAATCAATTGCAATATAGCATATGCTGAAGGGCACTCCCTAGCAGGGCATTAGCAAAGTCCAAAGGCAATGTCTCAATTAACTTTCACTATTTAACTTTTTAATTATAAAAGCTACAAAGCTGTCCCAGTGAGAACATCTGTTCCTTTCGATCACCTGATATCATAGCCGTTTTCAGAACAAAAATCCGTTCGATAGATCGCCCCCCAAAAATTCGTGAAGGAACGTCATTTTTTTGTTTATTTTGTTCATTGCGCTTCTTAGAAGAGGTGTCTTTCCTTCACCCTCAACCCTTCGTATCTCCTTCAAGCAATGGCATCCATCATCAGAAACAGCTTTACAAACATCTGGTGTCATCATAAGAAGCCCTGAGACTGGGGAAATAATCACACAGTGAGCTGTGTTTGAGACTCGTGTATTGTCTAATATTTCTCCAGTCTCAGGGTTCATTATGAAGATCAGTTATCACCAGCTTGCCTGCTTTCTTGCTGCACTTTAAGCTGGTGCCTGTTTGGACCATCTGGGATTCTTACGTTGTGCACAGATCGTGCCGACAGCGGTTGATGACGGTTGATGACAAATGCCTTCTGTAAGGTGTCCTCCGTGATGGATGGATACACAGGTGTTGCATTACGATTCATCACATTTTGAGAACATAAGTGGTTCTTTCCTTGGCTTCACATTCGCTTAAACATTCTGTCAAGCCTTAATTGCAACCAGCAGGAAGTGGTTATTACGAGATGTTTAACAGCCAGGTCTTACCCCTTCATTGACGACACATGTTGCCGCGTGGCAAAGGAGAAACTTGAACATAAGCGAACTTATGTTCTGAGGCTGGAACAACATAGAAGGGACGAATACGTACAAAGTTGCCTCATAAACAAGCATTCATCGTACTACCTTATTATTTTTATTCGAGGGCAAAGTGTACAGACCGACCGACGGTCATCCGACGGGCAGCCAGATTACCATGGCAATAGCCAATCTGGTGATGGAGTACGTTGAGGACCACCACTAGATCCACCATCAATTTTCTTCCAAAGTAGGTCCACGAGGTAATGACTGTCATCTTTGTCATAACCTGCTGATCTCGTCGTTTTTGTAAACTGGCTGACCCTTACGAGTTTCAGTGTCTTGGTTTTTTAGGTTTAGCACATTTGACATGGTCTTCCGTATCCGTATTACAGAGAAGAGCTCTTCTGGACAGGCGTGTCCAATTCTGTTGATTACATGATGAACATGCATTGATAAACACTGATGCAACAAGAAACATTGAAGGGCTATAAACATTGTACCAAGACAGCAGTGCGGACAGGCACACAAGCTACACATACCCCGCAAGGCTATGAGAGTCGCTTTTTTTCGAATTAGCCGTCCTCATCTGTATTTTCCACGTGCATCTCCATGCAGGGTCCTCCGGAAATGGAAAACGTAGAAAGTTTTTTCTGTGGCTGAGTTGCTGCTGCGCGTAGGCGCCGAACAACTTGGAATTTTGCACTGCATGAAATGCAGTGGGACAAGCAACAGACCGTGTCCAGAAATCCAAGTCCTTGCAGTGGATCAGTACGATCTAGCGCGTGCGTCGGTACCGCTGTGAATGCTATACTATATTCAGCAAGACACATCCAAAACAAAAAGAGGTTGAGGATGTCTTCTCGAAGGAGTCCGGCTGTTATAGGGTGCAATTAAAGTTCCCCAACTTGCAAAACAGGCCGAGAAAATCAGACGAAACAGAGCATGTTCCAAAAAGTTGTAATATGCGACTATATTGAATTACTAATGCTACTAATTAGTGCGTGATCCCTGAATATTAGACTCTACAACATGAGGATTGTTCAAAAAGATCAAACAAGTATATGAAGCATACGCGACTCATCGTGAATGCTACAAACGCAGACTGCCGGCACGCTACAACAGAGTTGTGCGTAACGCGTTACTTTTTTTTTTGCAATGAAGTAACAACTTAGTTACTTTTAAAAAAAGTGGAAGTGGTAACGTACTTTGTTACAAAAATTGGCAGCTCATTACTCGTTACTTTTTTCCGCTGTTCCCCTTTTGCTGAGTCACCCTCCCTAGAGTCACTCAAACCCTCCCTACACTTCTCACGTGGTGCTCCGACCTGGATTTTGAATCAGCGGGTTTCCCAGTACCCACGTCACTGACTGAAAATAGAACGTTCAAGAATAAATCTCTTAAAAATCAAACTTTCAAAACAAATTCTTCTGTATAAATCGTGAGAAAATCCACGCTGTCGAAATAAACTTTGAAGAATGATTGCTTCGAAATGAATCTGAAATGAATCTTTTGAATGCTTCTGAAATGAAGCTGGCATTTTTTTTTCCCGCATATCCAGGCCGGCTTTATCTCTCTCTCGATCTCTCTTGCATAACAACACCCAGTGCGAATGACTGTCATCACGCAAACCGTCCGCAACACCGCCGTAGACATCTTCCTCCACTCCCAGGAAACCTGTGCTTGGCGAAAGTACGACTTGTGGCTGAACAGGAGGGAGGTAAATGGTTGGAAGTTGCGACTATTTGTGCTCTCTTGCAAATTAGTTTGTTACTTGGTTCTGTCGCTTGCAATAGATAGAGTGCATACAGATGCCAGTGATTCCAGCAGACAGGCATAACCTGTGTATATAACCACGAAATAAAATAACAAACGCCCACATAGGTAATCGATTGAAACAAAAGGCTGTAACTGTCCGGAATCGAGCTCTGGTCCTTCCGCCTGAAAGTCTGACGCTTTACCTCACAGCAAATACCAGACAAGGGGGAGGGGGGGGAACTTAGGGCCTCAATAGGGCACAAGGGGGAATATTTTCGTAGTCGGACACAAACAGCTCCACGGCGAACGTGGCGCGATCTACTTTTTTAAAATAATCTCAATCAGAGATGATCACCTGCACCTGCTATGCTGTCTTAATGTCTGATTTTCCGAAATTTCAGGAGCTCCAGAAAGTACTGGTTTCCTCCACATTAAGGACCAGCCCAGAGGCACTTGTGATCAAGAATCTTCAGGATGCACTTCTTCAAACACACGGCTCGAGATCAGCGCAGTAGCCATTGAACCACAATTCGACAACCCTTCCCTAGTTACAGCGAACGGTCGACACACCGAGCGACTTGCAGAGCAGAGCAAGCAATGTGTACTTCCATACACGTCGAAAGACAGTTTAAAACCCCACATGGTTGCACAGTGCTACGAGTCTGAAATGTGTCCCACTACTCCACCGGATGTTGAGATGAGAGAGCAGGGTTTTAAGTATGACGTCTGCCCCTCTGCATTCTTGCGATCTGGGAGTAACGAGAGCCACATGTTCAAGCGCACTGATGACAAGTTCGATCTCAGTCTTGCACAGACCACGAGCCTGTGGTGTCCCAGGCGAATACATACGGGCGAGAAGCCACACAAAAGTCAGCTCTGCCCTGCAAAGTTTGGCCACATTGCGCACCTGCGTCATTACAAGCGAGCACATACTATAGAAAAGCCATACAAGTGTGACGCCTGCCCGGCAGAGTTCAGCCGGAGCAAGAGCCTATCGAATCACAAGCGGAAACACACCAAGCCCCACGAGTGCAATCTCTGCCCTGCAGCTTTCAGCCGGAGGGCGGACCTAGAGCACCACAAGCAAACACACACAGGCCGAAAGCCATACAAGTGCGATGTCTGCCCTGCGGAGTTCAGTCAGAGAGGGAACCTGCAGAAGCACAAACGGACACACACGGGCGAGAAGCCATACAAGTGCGATGTCTGCCCTGCGGACTTCATCCAGAAAGGGAACCTACAGCGACACATGCGGACACACACAGACGAGAAACCATACAAATGCGATGTCTGCCTTGCTGAGTTCAAAGAAAACACGAGCTTGTTGGATCACAAGCGGACACACACAGGCGAGAGGCCCTATAAGTGTAATCTTTGCCCTGCTGCTTTCAGCCGGAGAGCGGGCCTATGGCATCACAAGCGAACACACACAGGCGAGAAGCCATACAAGTGTGATGTCTGCCATGCGGAGTTCAGCCAGAGCGGGAACCTACAGCAGCACAAGCGGACACACACAGGTGAGAAGCCATATAAGTGTGATGCCTGCCCTGCTCAGTTCAGCCAGAGCATGCACCTGTCGGATCACAAGAGGAGACACACAGGTGAGAAACCACACAAGTGCAGTCTCTGCCCTGCAGCTTTCAGCTGGAGAGTGGACCTACAGCATCACAAGCGAACACATACAGGCGAGAAGCCATACAAGTGCGAGGTCTGCCCTGCAAAGTTCAGTCAGAGAACGAACCTACAGCAGCACAAGCGGACACATACAGGTGAGAAGCCATACAAGTGCGATGTCTGCCCTGCAAAGTTCATTCAGAAAGGGAACCTACAACGGCACATGCGGACACACATGGGTGAGAAATCGTACAAGTGTGATGCCTGCCCTGCGGAGTTCAGTCAGAAAGGGACTCTACATGATCACAAGCTGACACACACGGGCAAGAAGCCTTACAATGCGATGGACAGTGCAAGGTCTGCCTTACGGAGTTGAGCCAGGGCCAGACCCTACAGGATCACAATTGGACACACAAGGATGAGGAGCCATGCAAGTACGATGTCTGCCCTGCTGAGTTCAGCCAAAGCAGGACTCTACAGGATCACAATCTGATACAATCAGGCGAGAAGCTGTACAATGCGATGGACAGTGCAATGTCTGCTTTGCGGAGTTCAGCAGGAGCGGGACCCTACGGGATCACAATCGGACACACAAGGACGAGGAGCCATACGACAATTAATGTGAATAAAGCAGAAATTTCTCATCGAAGTGATGAGAGGTGTTGCGTGAAAGCTGACTTTATGTCTGAGTGCTACAATAGATGTTGTGGGGAAGGTGTCTTCCAGGAAACCAGGAGCTAATTTGTCCAATGAGAACCAATGACATTCAATGAGAACTGAGGCTCCAGATTCATTTCATGTGCATAACGCAGCTATAGTTCTCCTTGAAGTAATGAGAAGTGTTGAAAGCTAGCTTCATGCTTCGGCTCCGTAAGAGGTGTTGTGGTGAAAAAGAATCACAGGAAATTGAAAACCAAATTAACTAATTAGTCCATTTGGTGCCAACGATTTCCAATCGAACCAGTCTGGATCCACATATCGTGCATTGAAGACCCCCTTCTCAGAAAGACTAATTGGGTTTAGCATCGAACCATCATGATCACTGTCTCAGTTGAATTCACAGTAGGAGAAAGCAAGCGATGACGGTGGTACATAGGAATGCGCAAGAATAGACAACCACAATGTCTACGTGAAGTGCGTGCTGGGAGTTGTGTATCTTTGTCACGAGGTCCGGTGGGGATGCCTTGTTTGGTTAGCCACGCGACTCTCACAGGGGAATATCGGGACTAATTCCGCGATATGTACTTTGGACCTATGCGATTCACCCGAAGCACGTACCTCGTAAGCAAGAACACAGAAGAAAGAAGTTGGACCACCAATGCGTACCTTACAGCACGTGTGAACACGAGACTGTGAAATGAGGGGAGTCACCAAGACAATGTAGCTTAAACAAAGCGAATATATATTTACTTGAGAAACAGCGAGGCTTTTAAACGAATGAACTAGCCAATGCATAGAGAATACCACGCCTGTTACAAAATGATATGTTCTGCTTTTTGAACAACAGTTACAAAAGAGGTAAGACAGACAACAAAGAAACAAAGTCTTAGCTGGTGCCGACTGAGGGTCCAGGAGCTCGGAAGGGTCGGGTCCTTGTTGGGTCGATGTTCTGTTGGTGGACAACACACGTACACACAAACACTCACAAAGTTATTTTTAATTTACATAAACGATCTAGTTAGTATAATTCCGGAAGGTGTTTCTGTAAAATTATTTGCAGATGATTGCATAATATACAAAGAAATTACGACCACGGCCGATCATATTTTATTACAGAACACTATTGAAGCAATTTCTCTCTGGTGCCGAGATTGGGGAATGGTAATTAATAACAACAAGACGGTTGTCTTACGGGTAACAAGGAAGAGGTCACCCAGTATATTTTCATATTTTTTAAATAACTGTACAGTATCATGCGTTGAAAAATATAAATATTTGGGGGTTACATTTACTAGTGATCTTAGTTGGTCATCTCACATAGCAGATATTTGTTCTTCAGCGTTAAGGAAATTATGGACTATGAGAAGGAAGCTTAAAAACGCACCAGCGAGTACCAAACTTTTAGTTTACAATACTTGTGTCAGGTCTAAGTTAGAGTACGCGGCAATTGTTTGGGACCCCGGAACCAAGAAAGATATTAACCGTCTCGAGCAAGTTCAAAGGAAGGCAGTGAGGTATATTTTTGGCAAATATCGAAGAACTGACTCACCAACTCTCTTAATGAAACAGAATAACATCCCCTCCCTACAAGCACGAAGAAAAATAGCACGATTAACGTTCCTACATAATTGTTTGTCTGGAAAATTCAAATTGAAATTACCAGACTGTATAAAACCGCTGACGGCAAGGCGGACCCGACATAGACAGAGCGATCGTTTACTGTCCCCAATATTTGCTAAAACGAATTGCTTTAAACGGAGTTTCTTCCCCAGAACAGTTGAGGACTGGAATTCTCTCCCACCCGATGCTTTCCAGTCTCCAAACTTTGTCAAAGAGCTGGAAAGAATTATTTCTTGATGTTATGTGTTGTTACGGTTTTGTTTCCGTGTTCTCTATAGTAGTTGTGCGCTCTTGTAGATCACACATATTTGTTGAAAGAGCCCCTCCTGCTAGGGCTTCTATGCTCGCAGTATGTTAAAATAAATAAATAAATAAATAAAGTCCTTGTTGACTGTTGTGTTGTAGTGCGATGACTTCTTTGCCGCGACACCCATGGTTGTCACTCGTGGATACGTGAGACCACCGTTAACTACTGACACTGACCGCCCCTACTTTCCGAAGTCACCAAAGTCCCTGTTTGCGCCACCCCCGTAAGACAGAATCAAACAAGCTACATGTCCCCAACAAGTCTCCTGAACGACTCTCTTGTCTCCTCTACTTCACCCCTTATGATGTGTTCCGAATACATGTGTTACCTCTCACCCCGGTGCCAGATGAGACATGACAAAAATACAAAACTCCCTTGCACATCTGCCAGCCCACTGTAAAAGCTGCATGTGCAAACCGATTTTAAATGAGTAAAAAATATTATGCAGGAGCAGGGGTGCGATGGCACGGGAGATGATAGAAGCTTATCATATAAGAAGACTACGTAGGTGAAAAATATGTAAGCGACACTTCGATATACTTGCACATGATTGAAATGAGCTTCCTGAAGGGGTGACGAGAGATAACCTTGTTACTTGTTACTAGATTGTAATCACCGGACTGAACCGGTTATACTCTCTTGCTCCTTTGAAACTTTATATCTTCGGCTGATACCAATTAAACTTAGTTGTAAGTGCTGGTCCTGTCTGCATCGACCTTGTGGTCGTCTATTGTAGCGCATTCCTCTGTACAGCAATGCACCAACTAGCCCAACAACATATACTGCTCGATGACGGTGGTATCATGGCGCCACCGGTTAGCCACTGAACCAACTGTGCGGCGAAAATGGTCAGAGAGGCTGCACACTGTTGGGAAGCACTGGGGTTTCGCTGTACAAGACGCAGATAATTTCGGGCTGCACCACTCGTTCTTCCCGTGGTGTCTGCAGTCCTAAAAAATCGTGGTTGTGTCATTGGCAGCCTTCAAATCCTATGTTTCAGACATCACACAGCCGTAGAACGCATGGAGCCTCCAAAGCGGTAGCAGACGCTCCGGCCTGCGCAGTGTTGCTCACATTGATCGTGCGATCCCAGTTGAGGAGCGTCCCTACCACTAGTGTCACATAGTGACGGCGCTCATCACATGTCTGTCGCGAAGGCGAAGAAGGGTGTTTCGCGGACGGGAGGTTCATGGAGCTATTGCAGGCGTCCCAATTTCACTACGATTGCATTAATTGTGGGAACACTGTTTTTGGCTGCATAGCATTCCATACCGACCAAAACAGAAACAAAGTTGTGTGCCTCTGGACTACTCCTTTAATAGTGGCGTTGCCCACTCTCTCATTACTTTCTATTATGACAGCGATGTTACATCCAGCGTCTACCCTAAATTCCTCGCTAGAGTACATGTCGCATACAAAATGCAATTTTGTTACATGCATTCGTTTCTGGAGGTACTTAGGTCTACTTATTGTCTCGTAACAACCTGGAAACACAAAGTTTGTAGTTATGGTGACAGGAATCGTGACAGCACTCCCAGGCCAGCACATAGCAGACGCTGCATATAGCAAGCCAGCAAGCTGACGGCACTTGGGTTGGGAGAGAAGGACAGCATCATTTCCCACTCCACTCTCTTATCTTCCTCCTCGTCCTCTCTGTACTAACGCCACCTAGATAGAGAAAGCCATCCTCTCCCACTTCGTGGACACATAAGAGTCAGAATTCATCTGCTACTGCGATTCAAGAACCTGCGAAGGATTGCAGCTCATCTGGAACCTGCAAGCCTAAATATTTAGGCAGAAAATGCGAGTGCAAATCAGGTTTGAGAAAGACTGAGACCGTTTTGCGCTTTATTTCCAAGTTTTCCAATTTAGTACGCGGGAACGTTTAATCACAACTCTCAGACGACAATGGTTCTTCTCCATGGCCACAACCGTTGAAAGCACGTTCGTGATTGGCTACAGGCATTGAAAACACTATCCTGAGCTCTCAAGGAGAACGGTCAAACAATCCAATTCTCTTACATATATTTCTCACGCACACTCACTTAATCAGACATGAGGCGAATGGAAAGAAAGAATGGAAATATAGCAGTTGTCCATCCTCCTTATACTTGAGGCACCCTAACTCAAAGACAGTGTGTGCTGTCGTGGTGCGGTGGTAGCGTATCTGACGGGAAATCAGAAAACCCAGGTTCGGTTCCTGCTTGAGTTGCTTAATTCTTTAATTTCTGGGAGTTGGAGGCTTAGGTGTTTTGTGTCGTCCATATTTGTTGGTCTGCCTCGGCTAATTTTCCTCATTTATGCAGATTTTATCTCCCCCTCGTTTATTTCTTTATCGCGTGCCGTCGCTGTGCATTTGCTTTTCAGGGTGCTTAGTAAAGATGGTGGACTCGAATATTAACTGGCTCCTATCCTGTTGTCTCACATTTGCCAGAAAGTATCTAATTAATAGGTCAGTGATTTTTAGGTAACTGGTCGTGCAGTAGTTCCACACATTGTCTTACTGGATATCTGCCTAGCCACTTGACCTGCCAGCCAATACGGCAGGAGTGCTGCTCTCGTAGCTTTTTTTCTAAAAAAAAACATTAAACAATAATAGAACGATAAAGAAAAACACCCACATGTGCACCCGTAATGATAAGCTTGATGATGTGAAGTGTTTCTGCCCACAGGACGCGGTGAAACGAAGACTGCAAGGTAGCTCATGTCTTCCATTAGTTCTTGGAGCACTGTGAACCGTGCCGCTACACAACACCTTTTTTATTTCCGTGTTAGCGCCACCGTGGCTATGAGCGGCGTACAGACGTGGACAGCAGGAAGGAGTTGGGGGATTAGTATGCCTCCTGGGCCAACTTCACGGGAAACTGTGCCGACATTCGTCCGGAAGGTCTTCGGAAAGCCCAGGGAAAACCTCAGACATTACAGCCAGTGGTAGGATTTCAGCACAACCTTGGCTACCACCAAAAAGGGGGAGACGCCCACTCGGCCATGTCGCTGGTGCAGCGCTCAAGTGTAGATCGAACCGCGAGCACTTTTTTGATACATTCATCTTGAACTTAGAGTATTGGAAATAGTGAAATGTTAGTATGTATGTCGTACTGCCACAAGTGAGGATGTCGACGATAATGTGATAGGAGTGTTTAGTAGAGCAGACGTTGAAAACTGCTTTATGTGTGTAATTAATAACAGTCTTCAGTGAGCAATCACGTTACTTCAAACCTTGCTTAATTAGTCAGACTATGAGAAGCATTCATGCCAAAGCTTCTTCGTACCAGCCATCAGTAAACCAAGATGTCTAAAAAAAAGTGCATCAACACCACTCCTGACAGCAGGGGTCCCATGGAATGTGCATATCAAACAAACCTCACATGGACAGTAAAGCACAGTTGGTTCATTGATGTCACTGGCCACATGCAGTACTGTTCAGCATGTAACCAAAGGGCCTCACACTATGTGTATCATAGATAGAAAAAAGTAACTATGATTCTGCAAAAATGTATATATGTCATTCAACCAGAGAAGAAAAATATGAGTGTGTCAACTCTTCTCACAGGTGAGGCTAGGAATTCTTTGGCAGTGTTTGTTTAGCATGTCACAAGAGCCCAGTTCCCTACTGTGTCATGACTCACACTCTCATATTGCATAAAAAATAGAGACTAACAGAGGGCTTAGACAGTGCATTAGGAACATGGATTTTCCACACCATAACTAGGGCCTGACTTTTTATGGTTATACCCGATATTTACCTCCTCATTGAAATCAGGAAAAACTGGGCTTAACTCGGTATTTCCCCAAAAATTGCTGTACCAGGGGGATCCGAAGTCGTCTCAACCAACACAAACTCACCTCTTACATGCATGGACTCTGTCTATTGCTGTGCCCTGTGTATTATGCAGAGTAAACCAAAGATTTACATCTGAATTATTGAAGCAAAATATAACCCAACATTTCCCCCCAAAAATCAAGCCCTAATCATAACATCACCTATCATAATATCACAGCACAAACAAGCACCAAAAAGGCTACAGTCATGCATCTATGTACATTTTATTTTTCGTGACTATAACGATCATTTTGCAATGGGTGACCACTGACTAGAATTCAAAGTATCATTTCACAGCTGCATACAGATTCTGGGTTACCACAGAAGGCTAGTCAGGTTCAAGAGTCACATAAATGACAAGCACAAGTTTTACATTCTTCATTTGCAATAACAATGTCTGCCATAAAAATAAGTGGGATGCTTTAACATTGCTGTTTTGGTAGTGCACATTGTAAATAAAAATCATAAATGAAAAGTGAAATTTTCAGAAAATGTGCGACAAGCTCCACAGTTACACTCTTCCTGGTAACTTGAAACTGTCTTGTACTTTGTACACTTACATTAATATGCTTCTCATAGTTTGGATCATCTAAAGGATATGTTACCTGCCACAAATTCAAATGGCATTTTCAGATTTCAGTGAAAACAAGGTGGTAAAGCGCTGTTGCTTTGAAAGCATTTTGAAATCAAATTATGGCCATCCTAGTCACCTACCAAGCTTGACAAATTACTGTATTTACTCGCACAACTGATCCGCCCTCAAATTAAATTTCCCTGTAGTACTTAATTCACAGGGTTCTGGTTCCCACACTCAAATGCTTTGGAATGTAATAGCAATACTTTAGGTGTTGGGCTCCAATTCTTCCTCATGTAATCCCTCTATGGCACTATATTTGCCGACAAAGGAAGTGTGGTAGTTGTGAGAGTCAACTTCTCCTTTTAGATAAACTTTGCACAACAATTCTAATAGTGCTTTCAGAAGGGCTAATTTAGTGTCATTTTTGTCAAGTGCATTCAACCAGATGAATGTCACTTCCACTACGTGCTTGCTACATGGCTTAAGTAAGTGTATCTGTCCAGGTCACTTCCTGGAAATCTTCTTCCAGCATAAAACAAATTATCCTCGCACACGTGCCACAACAAAAATGGTCGCCGCCGGATCACCAAGACAGTGACGAGAGTAATGACACGTTTTTCGGTGCAATACCGCGCTGTACTAAAATCAAATAAACACGCTTTTGAAGACTCGTTTAAAAATATTGGGGTGTTGGGCATTCGCTTTTTCTCATTATTTTTACCTGTACCACAAAGCCTGCCGTCGAGTCAGTCGAAGAGGAGTGAAGTGAGTTTGGGGAACTCGATAAATCGTTAGTGCACCTTCTGCCAACAGTCACTAAATATGCTGCATGACCACACACGAATGGTGTGACTCGTTGAATGTGACACTAAATTAGTCCGTCTGACACGGGCATAAGACTCTCTCGATGCATTTCAATTAAGCAAGCTCTGAAGGTCTTCTAGTTGTATAAAACAAGAATCTTAGCTTAGCTAATGGTGGCTTCACAGCGATAGGACATAGCTGTCAAAACCTGCTCAAGCTTGGAATGTCTCTCACTTTGTGCCACAGTTGCTCCCTTTGCTCCCCACAGAAAGAGCAGCTGAAACTCTGTTCTAAATACTTCCAGCAACGTATCATCTAACTTGACATTCTCAAACACAATCTCACTGTTCCTCTTGAGTGTTGCATACTGCCTGATGATGGCGCTACCATTCTCAAGGTGCTGCAACAAGAGCTGTAACCCGTAGTCCGACGCAGTGCGCTCCCACGGCAACTCCACATTCACGTCCTTGCTCGGTGCCTTAGTGCATTCCATGTCGTAATTAATTTCTAAGATGGTGATCAGGGAAAGAAGGTAGGGCAAGCAGGTATTCGGTGCTTGGGGATTGCTGCATTCCTGCATGCTCCTCAAGGTTGGTCGAAGCTTTGTTTCGTACGCGAGAGCAGTCGCAGTGTACTTCTGTCGTAGGGTCAGCCAAGTTGCTTTCAGCCTCGAGATCTGCAACGAGAATGTGTCATATTTTTAGAAGAGGCAACGTAACTTGAGTATTTCCGTTTCCAATAATAAAATTGCTCTTGTAGAACTACAAAGGGACTCTCAGTGCCCATTTTGTCTCTACGTGATGTTTGTGAGCTGTGCTTCTCATTCGGGGCTCTGTGAATACTAAGCTTCTGGAAATGTCCAACTCTAACGAGTGCAACCCGAGGCCAGCCTTGGTGCTCATCAGGGTGATCCCTCATTAATTTCCTCTTTTGTTCTGGAAACGTGGTATGCCTTTGGAAAGTGGGAGCTACTCTCCTCACCACATGGACTTGGGATTTCCGTGTATGAGTGGCAGGGATGGGCATAAATACACTTTTCGGGTATTTAAATATAAATACAAAATACTACATGTTTTCATGTATTTAAATACTGCCTATAAATACTTTATGATGAAAGTAGTTAAATACAAAATATAAATACATTAAGACAGTATTTAAATACTGTAACTACTTCTGTAAATACTTTGAGCCGTCCAGGTACATAATTATTTTAAATTATATAATAAATGGAGCCGCCTATGGATGCATCTCTGCTGCACACAATGCCCACATATTCCTTTATTTTTCCGTGATGCAGTGTGATGATTTCAGCATCTTGCGTGGACCGACTTTCCATTAAATGTAAACGTCTCCTTGAGTCTCACTAGCAGCGAAGGGGGTATTAGACAGGGCGGTAACGGGACAAGAACCCACGACGACTCAAAACCAGCTAATGAACTCGTTATCGCTTCTTCCACTTTCTCTATGTTGAATAAAGTGTTCATTTGTTGGTTTTAAGTCGTTGTTGTCTGTTCTTGTCCCGTCTGTCTGTCCTGTCCAGTCACCCCGCTGCATCGGGGGTGGCAATGCCCTCATTCGCACATTGTGCTGTTTTATAGAAGGACGGAAATCCCCGAACACACGGTATTAGTGACCTGTAGCCTCTAACCAAGATACCCTCCATCACTGCAGGCTAACAATGTGGAACTCGAGAGAAGCCCACAAATACGGGAGGATCAGATATGTGTATTTAAGTGTATTTTAAATATAAATATGCCTAAAACGGTATTTAAATATAAATATAAATACATTTTTCTTGCCTGTATTTAAATACGTATTTTAAATACATGTATTTATATTTTAAATACTATTTTAAATACAATGTATTTAAATACTGCCCATCCCTGAGAGTGGTAACCCACAATGCTGCTGGGAAGTACTACCACACATTTGAATGAATCCGGCAAAGGTCAAGCAACACCTCGTGACGAAGCAATAAATAATGATGATGATTCGGGTTTTTATGGCGCATGAGCAACTAAGGCTATAATGCACCAATACTGTGAGATATGATCTCTTTACCAGTTAAAAGAAAACGATCAATTTAAAACTGATATACATAAACATAAAAAATGTACGTGAATTCAGATATCTCTTAGGTATCCAGTGTCCCTAAAAAACTTGTAAACTCTGCTAAAACTGACAAGCGGCTCATCGTCCAGCAAAAGGGCTGGGTGAAGAGGAATTCTATACCGGTAGAACTCAGAAAAATGAGTTTGGCGATGATGTTCCTAGAGAGGGCAGCTGATGAGAATGTGAAGAATAGACAACTGCTCAGCACAGTGCACACACTGAGGTGGGTCCTTCAGGAGAATTAAAAATCCATGTGTGAGAAATGTGTGGCCGATACGCAAATGAGATATGACTACTTTAAAAAGCCCCTCTTTGAAACCTCCTGCAGGCTTGCCTACATTACACTTGATCAAGTGTAATTTATTATTTGTCTGTGTGTCCCAGTCATGTTGCCATTTTAAGTTAATTGCTCTACGCAAGGCAGACCTCAGATCCTGTGCTGGTACGTCAAAGGGGGTTATGTCACCTGAGAGTGCGTTGGTAGCCGCTGTGTCCGCGAGCTCGTTACCGGGTATCCCGACGTGGCTGGGCACCCAGCAAAGTGTCAAGGAAAGACCTCTGTTTATTATGCGGCTAGACAGGTGTTTTGCTTGCAGAACGAGCAGGTTTTTTGGTGGTTGCAGGCTACATATAGCCTGCAGGCAACTAAGCGAATCAGTTGTAAGGTGCCAACGAGGAGGACGAGAGGGTGGGGTCACGAGGAAGAAAGAAGAGGACACAGTTTTGGACTATTGGGTTCCGTCGAGAAGGAACGTTACATCAGTGTACACAACTGATAACCTGATGGAAAGTCACAGTATATGATTAAGTGCCAAGATTATGCCATAGACTTCTGCGGTGAAAATGGAAGCTGTGTTTGGCAATCAGTGCGATCTGCAAGATGTGTCTGTAACCATTGCACATGAGACACCGGTGTCCGTACTGGAACCATCTGAGTAAAATGCGACGTGGTCCCCAAAACCATCTTTGACAGACAGAAACTCTTGCAGGAGTACGGCTGTGGGGGTTTCGTGTTTCTTGTACTGCAATAAAGATGTATTGTGTTCGGGCGGTGGCTGCCACGGAGCAATGCTCCCACTAGTTCCTACAGGCGTAGAATCGTACTCTGAAAAACTGTTTGTTTCAATTTCCTGCAGGATTCGCAAGTTGAAAGGAGGTGTACATGACAGTTTGTTAAGAAATAACTGTTTGCAGCGTGTCTGAGTAACACAAGAGAAAGCTGGGTGCTGTGGATAACTTCGTACTTTTAGTGCATATGTGGAGGCAAGGTAAAATCTCCGCCTTTCTAATGACCATTCGTTGCACTCCACATAGAGACTCTCGACCAGCGATGTGCGAAACGCTCCCAAGACCAGTCGCAGTCCCTGGTGGTGGACAGGGTGTAGAGCTTTCAAGACAGACTTTTGTGCAGATCCATAGTCAAGCTTGGAACGGATGCAAGATGTGTAGATGCGGCGCAGAACCTCACGGTCTGCACCCCAGGATCTATGTGACAAGATTTTGAGAATGTTCAGAGATTTCCCACATTTACTTTTTAGGTTCCTTATGTGAGGGTTGAAAGTGAGCGTGCGGTCAAAAAGTATACCCAGGGATTTATGCTCAGATTTGACCGTAATATCTTGGCCATTCATTTTAAGTTCTGGCTCAGGAAACATACCCCTTACTCTTGAGAAGGGTATGCAAACCGTTTTCTCAGGTGAGAAATTAAACCCATTCTCAGATGACCATTTTGCTAATTTGTTCACACAGAGCTGGAGTTGTCTCACACATGTTGAAATGCTTGTAGACGAACAAGATATCTGAACATCGTCAACGTATAGTGAGTACATGACGGATGGCGGAATAGCGTGAACAATAGAGTTCATTTCTACTATGAAGAGTGTGACACTCAGAACGGAACCCTGTGGTACACAGTTCTCCTAAATAAAAGAACGTGAGAGTGATGTGCCCGATTGGACTCTAAAAGTTCTGTCCTGTAGAAAATTTGCGATGCAGCGGAGCATACGACCGCGTACACCGAAATTGTACAAGTCACGAACGATACCATATCGCCATGCCGTATCGTATGCTTTTTGTAGATAAAAAAATATGGATATACAATGCTGTTTTCTGACAAACGCCTCTCTGATGACAGTTTCCAGCCACAACAGATGATCAGTGGTTGAGTGGGCGGCTCTAAATCCGCACTGATACCTGTCGAGACATCCATTTTCTACGAGGAAGTACATCAGGCGGCAGTTAACCATGCGCTCGAAGGTTTTGCCTAAACAACTTGTAAGGTCTATAGGCCTGTAGCTACATGCATTGGAAGGATCTTTCCCTGGCTTCAAAAGTGGAACGACTGTAGCCACTTTCCAACGAGATGGGCTGAATTGAATTGCGCGAGATTGGCTGAACTGAAAAAGTGCAGGAGAACTTGTAGTGATGTTTTTGATAAGTGGTGCAACATGCTGTACGTGATTCGATCTGGCCCAGGTGCTGTTTGTCTTGGAGACGACAGAGCACGCAGCAGCTCCATCATACAAAATGGTTTATTAAAAGCATGACTGTCACTGGTGCCATATGTGATTTTGAATTTTTCAGCAGCATCTTTGACTTTTAAGAAATCCCTGGTGTAGTGAGAGGAGGAAGAAACACTCTGGAAGTGTTCTCCCAACACATCTGCCTGTTCTTCTAAAGTTTGGCACACCGCACCATTCCTCTCCAAGAGGGGAATAGAGAAGCTTGTGTAATTGCCCTTTACCGTATTACCGCGTATTATCCGGCATGCCGGATTTTCCGAGGTCGACCAACTTTCGCGATCTGCCTGCCTGGTCTATCCCGGCATGCCGGATTAAACGAGGTCGCCGGCACGTGGTACAGAATGACTGAGACAAGTAATTCTTACAAAACCTTTATTGTACAACGACATGCTATCACAAACAGAAGGCTATATGCAATAGTACAACAAACTTATAAGGCATTTATGTCCTCGTCATCAGAAGAATCGCAACTTTCCGCGTCAGTGAGTCCAGACCCGTTTTCTTCGTCGTGGATCGGGCTGGGCTCCATCGTGCCCGTCGTCAGAACATCAGCTAAACGTCCATGTAGACTACTGGAGTCTGCTTCTGCCACAAGTCCACACTTGATAAAAGATTGACGAATCAGCTCCTCGGGAACTTGACTCCATGCCTCTTTGACCCATTGTGCAATGGTGGCATATGAAGCGGAGCGGCGTTTTCCCGACTTCGTGTGCTCCACTTCTCCATTCCTCAACCATTCCGTCCACAGGCTCCTCATCGCTGTCTTGAAGTTGCGATTCCAAGCTACGTCGGCAGGCTGAAGAAGTGGTGTGAGTCCACCAGGAATAATCGAGAGGCAGGTGGCGTAATGCTGCTTGAAGCTTGATTTTGTTGTAGTCTTCAGATGCGCTGGCGCACTGTCCATCACCAGCACTGATTTGGGTTTGAAGAAGGCACCCGGTCGTGCAGCCCAGACCTTTTGCTTGTAGGTGTTCATAAGCTCAGCAGTCATGCTCCCTTTCATTGCCACAGAAACAACAATTTCTTTAGGGAAGTCAACCTTTGGCACGTTCTTGAGTCCTTTGAATATTATCATCGGCTTCAGTTTTGTACCATCGGCCATTGCGCTGAGAACAACAGTGTATCGAAGCTTGTCCTTGCCGGTTGTCCTGCATGTTACGTGCTTGACTCCCTTAAAGTCGTACGTCTTATTCTGTGGCAAGTCAAAATACATCGGCGTCTCGTCCATGTTTCCAATGTTCTTCAGTTCAATTCCTCCAATTACTGATTCGTGAAACTTGAAAAAACAATGGCACAGCTCACGCGCATTGTCCGGAACCTTTTGCCCAACACTGGTGACTGACCTGTTGACAACTTTGTACCTTTTGGTGAACCTTTCCAACCAACCATTGCTTGCCTTGAAGTTCGTTGCACCGTCGCTCTTGCTTAGTAAGTCTTCGGCCCGCGCCTTGATGTGGGATGCAGAAACAGGAATACCTTGCTTTCGTTCTTCGGATATCCAGCTAGCAAGGCTTTCCTCCATTGCAGGGTACCTTGCACGTTTCTTTGCGGTGTCCTCGGAAGAAGGTATGCACCTACGTTTCCTGATGACCAAGTCGTCGTCGGTCCTGCACGCTTCGAGCTTGTCCTGCTGCCTCAACCAGTCCTGCACGCACGAACGAGGAATGCAGAAAAATCGTGCTGTTGCGCTGATGTTACCATGAAGTTCGGACAGCTTCTTCAGCACGTCCAGTTTGAACGAGATCGTGTAACTACGCGTGTGCGTACGAGCCGGAGTCGGACCTTCATCCATGGTGGCAGGCTCAGTAATGCCAGAGCAAGACCCAAGCGGCCGTAAGCAGGTCAAGATTGTCCAGTGAAGATAATATTAGCACAATGAATGGGCTTTCATCCTCCGGAGGGAACAGTAGAGCAAGAACCAGCGTTCGTTCCGTGACGTCATCCTTCCCTGGACTTTCCCCGCGTGTGTCATTGAACTGTTGTGAAGGACCTCGGTTGACTCCTGGAAGACTACGTCCCCGATTCTCGCATTTGCCGGCATGCCGGGAAATACGGGGTTTCCCGGCATGCAGGTCAACCTCGCTTTAATCCGGCATGCCGGATAATACGCGGTAATACGGTATTTTTTTTAGTCGATCCCACACAACCTTAGTTGGGGTACTGCTATTCAAGGAGGAGACAAAACCCTTCCATGATTCACTCTTTGCTTGTCGGCATGTCCACCTAGCTTTTGCTCGAGCTCTCTCAAACGCCAGTAGATTTGCTGGGGTTGGATACCACCGGAACCTGCCCCAAGCACGGTTCTGCTCTTTTCGTGTATTTCCACAGTCCTCCGACCACCAAGGCTTGCAACGCCTGGGCAGTTGACCTGATGACTGTTGAAGGGACTTGGTTGCTGCTCTTTCAAGAATGTCTGTGACACAGTTATTTGCATCATTAATGTTCAGCCCAAGGAGGGACTCTATATAGAAAGTGTGGCTTCTTGTTTAAAGAGGTTCCAGTCTGCTAACTGTGTCTTCCAACGAGGTGGGCGGGTTTTAATTGCACCTGATGGTCGATTTATCTCTAAAACGACAGGGAAGTGATCGCTACCATAGGGGTTTTCGTCCACTGTCCATGAAATGTCCTGAAATACAGATGGAGTGCACAGCGAAATATCAATGGCTGAAAAGGACTGCGAAGCAGCATTAACATGAGTAGCGTTTCCTGCATTCAGCAGGCAGATTAGCAAGGATGCTAATAATTTCTCAAACATTTTACCTCGGGTGTCAACTTTGGAACAACCCCAGAGCAAATGATGCGCATTGAAATCTCCCAGTACTAGAAGAGGTGATGGGAGTTGATTAATAAGATCCTCAAGCTGTCTCTGTTCGACCCAGACTGATGGCGGTAGGTATAAAGAGCATACCGTCACTACACGGTCAGTGCAGATCTGTACAGCAATGGCCTCAAGATTTGTGGAAAGTGTTCTGGCCGTGAGAATGGTCACACCTCCAGAAGCACGTGCCGTGTTCGTTCGGTCCTTATGATAAACATTCCACCGTCGGAGGTGGAAAGGGGTGTCTGGAATCAAATTTGTTTCTTGGAGACAGAAAAAGACAGTATGATGTTTGTCTGCCAAATCATGGACGTCATCAAGATTTTTCAGCAAACCGCGGCAGTTCCACTGAATAATGCTCTGGGAACTCATAAGAAATGTACAGAAGAGGAAAAAGAATATGGACTGAACCACTACTCTAAGGTGTAAAGACCTTGTGGAACAACTGTCCATGAATGCGGAGGGATTAAGGAGCTTGTATTCTCGGTGGAGGAACCCTTTGTTGTTGTTCCTTAGCTTTTCCTCCTCGTCCTCGGCCAGCTTTTTTCTTTCTCTGTTCCTTGCCCATGGAAAGGCCTGGTAGACTCGAAGACGACTTCTGAGAGCAGCAGTCGTCGTCATCGAGATCCATGCTCTGACTCGTGTTTTGAGACAGGCCCATGGCAATCCCGTCCCAAACGGATGCAACAACCTCCTCTGAGGTTAACATTGCATCTCCCTGTCTGTTCGTCTGAGAGGCCACTGGAGGAGAACCCTCAGTGTCCCTCTCTTTGTGTTGGGGAGTGTGGAGGGAAGGTCTGGGTCTCCACCGATACTCTGAGTGGTGCCACTCCCCTGCACACCACATCAGAGAAGGTTCCTTTCTTCTGGAACGCCAATTGTGCCTTTGCTGCACTGTATGTGATATGTATTTTGCTCCGTTTTCAGCTTGAGGATCTGTTTCTCCTCCTTCCAACAAGGACATGATCTGGAGTAAACAGGGTGGTTACCCTTGCAATTGGCACACTGAAAGTCATTGCTGCACGACTCTGACGAATGGTCTTTGCCGGCGCACTTAGCACAGACGGGCTGCCCATGGCATACCTGAGAACCGTGGCCAAACCGCTGGCACTTGTAACAGCGACTTGGATTTGGGATGTAAGCCCTCATATTGCAACTGAGGTAACCGGCTTTGATTGTGTCTGGCAGCTTGTGGAGCTTGAAAGAAAGGATGATGTGCTTTGTTGGGATTTCTTTCCCATCCCTACGCATGACTATTCGCTTTACAGCTACCACACCGTGCTGTTGTAGGCCTTCTTGGAGTTCCGATTCCGAACAGTCAAGAAGGTCGCTCTCAGAAATTACTCCTTTAACAATGTTGAGACTCCGGTGTGAACTTACTGTGACAGATATCCCATTGATGCTTGTCAGTGAAAGAGGCGCACTGCTTTGGTCTCGCTTTTCAACATTGACCTGGATATCTCCAGAGCCCAGTTTCTTGGCATTGTATTCTTTACCTATCAGCTGTTCAAGTGCTTATAAAAGGAGATACCTTTGACAGTGGTCTTGTGTCATCATTAGAGTGGACAACCAGAAACTTTGCAAACCATGGTTCGGATGATAGGCAAGCCTGAGCGATGGGCAAGAACACGTAAACAAACACAAACACGAATTATCATGGAATTTATCCACCAGCTAGTCTGCATTTACGCCATTCTGTCATGGTTCAGGTGTTGAGGTATTAAATCAATTTGCTGGTACTCGGTGCGGAACCGATTCCGATCTCGGGGGTTTTAAAGAAAGGAAGCCATAAAGGTGACAATACAATTCGATGCAAGGGTCCTGCAGCCCACCACGGAGCCCAACCAGGGGACCGCGTTTGGCGCAGTAGCAGGTACGCCTACACTATACCCAAGTGCAACTTCTGGAGAGTGAAAGACTGCCCAAGGTTGACCCTTGCCGCCAAAGAAGGTGAAAAGAGGAAAAGGAGAGAAAGAAGGAGACCAAGGAAGAGAAAGTGATGAAAAGGGAGATGGCCACTAGCTGAATAATCCTGGCCACCCGACTATGGGAAGCAGGGGCCAAAGCGGTGTGTTGCTTTCCCGATCTCCCTTTCCCCAGACACGGGACAGCCACGCACAGCTATACGTGTGGGTCTGCCTCCTGCGGCGACCCAACCGTGAGTGCAGGAGGGGGCTACTGCGGCTGCTGCCGGGCGATGGGGGCGCCAAGTTCCCGACGCCGGGGCAATAAATAACTAAACTTGTAATTACATGCTAAATGGTTAATACAAATAGGTTGCTACTTGTACAACAACTAGTTGGCACAACCATGAGTCCCTTTGAAAAACATCAGCTGAGAACCAGAAGATATTTTGCTCTCATAAAATCATTCCTGGACTCGAGAGAAAATATGTGTAATTTTGTGAGATAAGCAACAGGTCGCAAACAGACTTCCTTCCAGGGTTGCCCTCATCCATCGTCCTGCTGCCAAGGTGAAATGAAAAGGCACATCAGTTAAAACTATTTCTGAGTCAGCCTGGGAATGATTACGATCGTGAGCAGGAAGGGTCAACAGAGACATGGAAAGGAAGAGCATTACCTGCGTTATAGAAAGTCCTTGCATGATGCCAGTGAAACCATGGAGGTTCCCCACAGCTGTCTTTGTGTCCATTGCAACTTGAATCCATTTGTTAAGCAGCTCCACACGTTCGTCTTCAGATGAGCATGTCAGAATTGTAACTGCTACCAAGAATTTGAGGCATTCCGTCCTGTTAAATTGGAACAATCATGTCAATGAGCACTTCCTCAGACGACTGACATGCGTATATGAGATACCAGAGAGTTAGGCAGAGAGTTAGGAGAGGGAGTCTCCAGAGAGTTAGGCTCATTGAATGCTTCCTGCCCCTTTGTTGTGGGAATGTTCAACTACTGGAAACAACGTTCAACAGCTTGTACAACCTGTTGTCCAAGCACCGGCTGTCTAAAACATGTGGAAGATGATGAAAGATGAAAGTCACTGAAAAGGTTAGCTACCTGTAGGACCCACATCTTCTGGATTACCGGACCAGGGCTCTTACCAATTGAGCTAGACTAACAGACCTCCCTAGCGACTTCCAAGGGTGCGTCATCTGAAGGGACAAACCAACCAGTAATCCAGAAGACGTGTGTTTGAGTCCTACAGCTGTCTAACCTTTACAGTGACTCGCTTCTTTCTTCATAATTTCTTAGGCACTTGAGGCTTTGTATGTGTTTGTCCTTTCTATGTGTTCCAGCCTCAGAACATCAACTGCCATCATGTGAAATATGTACGATGTTCTGCCATAATAAGAGAAGCACTGGAACAAAGAACTGCACTGTCCCCGCACTTGAACCACTTATCCAGAGACTGGTCATCTGGAACAATAGAGGGTGGGTACCAAGGTGTCCAGATAAGCAAGACATGACTTGTACAGATGTGCTTGACAATTTCATGCCACAAAGTGACCAATATTGATCAATTGAGTGGGCTCGGCGAATGTCAGTTTACAATGTTCGCTAAACATGCCGTTCTCGTTATCCAGGTCAGTTACGTCTCTACTGTATGTAGTGATGACTGCTTTTTGCTCATTGTGCCGAGCCCACGTGTGTACTTGAATGTTTTCTGACTGCGTTGTTCTTTCCAAATATCTATTGTTGTGCAGAGATGTTGAAAGTAATCTGGGTCCTAAAAATGGTGCCACCTTCGCACAACCACAAACTAAGCAACTGGATGAGGTTATTGAGCTGCCGCACGAAGTAAATAAATGCGCAGCAACGCTGGACAAAGGTCAGAAATCTCTCATCGAATCAGTCCAGACGATAAAGCAGAATCAACAATCAATCGAGAACAAGCTGTCTAATATTAACACTCGCCTTGACTGTGTTGAACAATGCGTCTCGTCTATTGATACTGTTCAAAGTGAACTGCGTATGATTAACACCACTATTAAAAGTGAGAATATGCACCCTACGCATCGTAGGGTGCAGTGGGAGAAGGATTCGTCCGCAGCTGTGGGTGTTACAGCAGAGGTGACGTGGTAGAATTTTGTGAGTTGAGACTTAACTCCTGCTAGGTCAAACTCAGCTTGTATGAACCACACAGCTGGGTTGCGGTCGAAAAATGGTGGTACTAGTTTGACGGCGAGAGCAGCCAGGGAAGCTGTTGGAGGGGTAGACTTGTCTTCATGCTCTCCCAAAGGCATTGCGACTTGAAGTTGATGAGGGATAGGTGCGTTCAGAAAGTCGGGTCACCAAATGTTGACTCACGAGGAATGACAATCGTGCAGAAGACAGGCAAGTGCCCAACTGAATGTTTAATGACCGTGTGGGGTACGAGATGTGTCGCCAGACTGGTGATGATGACGATAGCAGCTCTGCTACACCTCCAACATTCCAATAGAACTTGAATAAATCTGGAGCATATACCACAGTCACCAGATGAGGAAATTGGGATATGGACTGACAACCGATGAACTACTCTGCATCCATACCAGTCGGTCAACTCGTTTTGTTCCAGCTTCTATTCCCCTTTACAGCCTTCACAATGATTCCTTGGAATTTTTCTCCTTTTCTTAGCTATTCATTGCATTCTTGTGTTTGGAGAGGACAGTAGATGTGGCTGTGTCAAGCCAGTTATAATTTTCGGGCGGTATACGGCCATCATGGGTTCTCCGCCTGCCAAGAAGATTGGTGTCTGTGTCATTTTCCAAAGTAAGTGGCTATCGAATCCAGTTGTTCCAATCCAATGCAGCGTTGTTGCCTATTTATTGCAATCTCTTACGTCGATAATCCAGTCGCATACAGCAACATATGTTGGAAACCCAGCCCACACCTGCAACGCAGAAAAAGATAACACAGGTATGGCTTATCGCGTCCAACTTTTGCTCGGATTGCACTTTCCCTCTCCCAGTTTCAGGAACTGCCACTTTTTCTGCTATCACTCAGTGGGCTGGGTTTGGAACCTCTTTTCGTCAGAGCAATTGCGCTAAAAATGTCGTCGCACGTTATGGTTTGGCGCTACGAATAGCGTGATGTTGGACTATTTTTTCCAATGGAATAGCTCGTGAATATCACTGTCAACTATCATGAACTTGAGTGAATTCGGCACGCTCTTCATATTGGTGGGGTAAAAAAGTGACCTCTACTTGGCAAATTTCCTTTTCTTTTGGCAGATTTTTTCGAAGCAGTACTCACCCTGCCCAGGAATTTTCCCCAAAGCGCACAGTGACCAAAGGGGAATGACATCACCACCCGGACTTGACCTTCCCAAATCTGACTCACTGACAATCGCCTGTGGTGTGCTCAGGCTATTTTTTCCCTAGTATACTTCACTGGCTTTGCACTGGGCTTTCAGTGGCGCTCATCCTGACGGGAGGAATCACGTGTTATGTGACCTTCTGACGCCATCCGCTCAAACGCTGCCTCCCTGCGTACTGCTGATGAGGCCCAAGAAAGCCGAAACAGCTGTCCAGTAGTGGCATGGCGATGTTTCACTTACAAACATATGCTATATGTGCAGCCAAAGAGCTCAGGCTATTTTTTCCCTAGTATATACAGGGTGTCCACGCTAAGTGTGAACAGATTTTTTAAAAAATATATCAATCACTTTTTCCGAGATAAAATCAATTGCAATACTATAGCATATGCTGAAGGGCACTCCCTAGGGGGGGCATTAACAGACTCCTAAGGCAATGTTTTAATTAACTTTCAATAATTAACTTTTTAATTATAAAAGCTACGAAGTTGCTCCAATGAGAACATCTGATCTCTTCGGTCACCAGATACCAAAACCATTTTCAGAACAAAAATCTGTTCGGTAGATTGTCCGCAAAAAATTCGTGAAGGAACGCCGTTTTTTTCTTTGGTTTATTGCGCATCTTCAAAGAAGCGGCTTCCCTTTACCCCCAGTGTGAGAGAGTGAAAGAGCACAGTGTCGCTGTTTCTGTTCTTATTATCAGTTCATATTTGCTACAAAACACCTAGTGAGGGAGGGTGGATCAAATACAGAAAGAGCATCCAGTAGCACAGTTAAGCATTGGGGCAAGCAAGGCTCCTTATAAAGGGCAAAGAATGACAACTGAGGCTCCGCGTGTTTTCAACAAATAAAATGGGCTCCTTCAAAGGTGACTCCAGTGTGCGCACATCTTTAAAAAAAATCCTCCACTCATGCAACGCACGAATCGAACAATGAGGGAAGGAGGACTGTAAGTTGAGTCTGCTCAGGTAAATAGATTGCTGTGCTTTGCCTATCTCAGCATCCAAGTTTCTATAGCTTTCTCTGCTGGCTTTTGTGAACTTGATTGTGCGGCAACAATGTACAGCACAGCAAAAATATTGTGTGTGGTGACTCCTCTTGGACAGCTTAAAGGGACTATGAAACGATATTTTTCTTCGTTTCGTTCGAAAGAAGACATTTTTCTGAGTCTAGAACTGAAATTTTACTTTCGTCGCACGAGTGGATTTCTCGGGAGCGAATTTAAACGGAGCGGCGAAGGGAGGACAGCTGGCGCCGCGCCGTGACGAGCTGCCGAGCGGAGACACAACGGGTAACTTGACGTGACCACGGCCGGCTCAGCAACATGTCATCGTGACGTGATGCCGAGCCAAGGAATCCCGCCAGGAGCATGCGCCGTAGGATCCCGCGTATGCGTTCATCGGGAGTGGAAATCTCCATGACAGCAGCTTTCGCGCGATCGGCAGATTTCGGCAGTGGCGGCAGCCACAGCGCGAGCTCGCGGCATTACTTGCCATTGTGCAACACCGGTGACGTAACGGGGAACCGAAGTGCGGTCCGTACAGTTACACCATCGGCAGGGAAATATGCGCGGGAGAGGAGGAACGCGGAAGAGACATTTCCAGCGCGCGCTCCTCGCAAAGTGGAGCGATTTCGTCAGGAAAAATTTGTGGCATATTAGTTTCTCTGCGGGAAGAACAGTTTCCATCGAAAAAAAGTATGGGGGTTCGGGAAATTTCATAGTCCCTTTAACGAAGAAGACAGTCATGTTGAATCTTCGGCTCGAACAGTATACAGAAAGTGTAAACTCTCCTTTGCCGTTATTGCTTAAAGTAATCAAAACACTCAATGCAGGTATGCATAACCTATAAGCACTTTTTGTTACATCTACACACAATGTTTATGTGAAGCCACCAACTACAATCTGACAAAGTGGGCATTGTAGCAAAGCTCTTCCACGTCACATCATCTCCAATATTTAAAAACAAAAAGAAGACCTACTCCTCCTCAAAATATACTTTCTTATATTCTGATATATAGAAATCTGATAAGAATAGTGTGCTTCACCCATATCTTATCTTATACAAAACCTAATTACCGTATTTTCACGCGTATTAGCCGCGGCTTATGCGCGAATTTTTTTTTTCGCGGACGCTCTGCAGCGTATCCACGGGTGCGGCTTATCTGATGGCTATTTTTCCCTGGTATTTTCCCCATACCCCAGATTACACGAAAGGGCCGACACTGCCTCATGTTTTTTCCGAACAGGACCGCCCTGCTAGTGCACGAACAATACCGAACAGGGGCGGGTCCACACTCGAGTGATCTGACCTTCCGAATACATTCCCCCACGCAGCTTTAGCAAAAGGGGTGACAGTGATTAATGTCTCCTGGAACACCACTAATTCATCAATTCACAAAAAAACATGCAATAAGGGCACAATCCGATCTTAGTAGAACACTAGAACTGACCTCCTTTGTTATACATCATGCCGACACCGGAATGTGGACCACAGGGTTTATGGCCTTCCCTACGGTCTCCTTTGTCGGCAGGAAGGGTTCAATACACCTGACATCGGGATAAAACGTGGTCTGCTAAGTGTCAGTTCTCATTTGACCTGAGCAGCAGCATTCGTGGACACGGGCACGGCAGTTAGAAGTAAGGCATGGCTCCAACGCGGAGGCACAGCTACGACAGCGGCTTCAAACTAAAAGTCGTCGACGTCGCGGACCAGTACGGGAACAGGGCAGCTGACAGGGAGTACGCCGTCGACGAGCGTTGAGAGTCTATATTGATTTTGTTTGTGCATCACTGGTTTAGCGCACAAAGCAGTCGCGTCGTATTACCCGTGGCTTATCTGCTAGTGCGGCTTATCTGCAAAAACATTTTCAAAATGTATCCAAAAACGAGTCCTGCGGCTTATCTGCGGTGCGGCTAATACGCGTGAAAATACAGTACATTTTTGCGTAATTAAAAGACGATGTATTGTATACATCAGATTACCTGCCCTCAGCCTCTCACTCTTTGCTGGCACAAGGAAAAGGGTGAATTTTCGCCGCAGCATTTTTTCACACATGAGCGTAGCTTCTTACTATAACAGCGTCTTAAGCAGTCTCAAAGATATTTGTGCTTTGGTATGCAGCATTTTTCACTTTTGCAATGTTTGAGGCTTGAATATTTTCAAGTTTTGCATTTTGGACCATAGCTCTTGGAATGTGGCAATCCAGGTAAAAATATGTGCAATAGCCCTGCAGTATCCAAGACTCTCCACTACGAGATATTAAGAAATAGTGAAGGGTAACAAGACAAGCTGTGACGCTGGGTGAGTTCGTGAGACATGATTCAACATGATAAGGTAACATGAAAAGCAAAACGTGGCATACGTCTTTCGTGTGTTTTTTATTACATAAAATGTAATTAAAGTGACAATCCAGAGTCGATGAAAAGGTGAAAATCAATGTCACACGCTTTCTAAAAGTGTTTAGATTTACCATAGATTGAGAAGTTACCCATCAAAAAGAACTCGTTACAAGTTACTGTGTGCAAAATGTAACTAAGTTAATAACAAAGTCCTTCAGCCTGAAATTTAACTTGCAGTTACTGAGTTACTTAAAAAAACAGAACAAGTTACTTCCAAGTTACTTTGGCCACAAAATAGCATTACGCAGGTGCAGTGCGCGTGAGCAGTTGAGTTAGACCTTCAGTTACCTGCGAAGGAGTGCAACATGCTTAGATTGTTTTTGTTTATGTCCAACAATAGACCTCTGACAATAGACCAAATGACGTCACAGTGTTCGACAGCGGCAAAATTTGGTAGAATTGAAGTATGCTCGAAGCTAGAGGTCAACAAGGTTGCGCCTGAAAGCCACGGTCTTGAAGGGATTACGATATGGTCCCTTAAAGGGATGCTACCCTCAGTCCTACTTTTCTATCAATGGGAGCCAAGGAACCAGTGCGCGCTCGTGGAACCCAACCCTCTCCTTCAGTTTTGTTTCAGTCTGTCTACCAACGTCATGATGACATTTCTCTGGTAGAGGTCTATTCGAACGCTTTGCATCTTACTCCCTGTGGGCGCACAATAGCTCAGCTCATTTCAATGGCAGTGGTTCTTACTTCCTGAACAAAATACTGTCATTGATTGAATATCACGTTTTATGCTAAAAATGCCACGAAGGAACAGAAGAGAAAGCAAGAAAATATGTGGACGTGAGTGAAAAGCGAGTTAAAAGTAACTTGGAACTTAATTTAAGTTACTTTGGCAAAGTTACCGGAAAAAAGAACGAGCTCCTCTGAAAGTTACCACGGCGCAAAAGTACCGAGTTAAGTTACAAGTTACCAAGAAAGGAACTTAGTTACAGTAACGAGTTACCTCGAACTCTGAGAATTACTGTACAAAGCATTTCAGTTAAATCTGCAGTCAAATATTTGCTGAACCCCTCAATAATGAACATCCACTTAACAAGACCCTCCACTGAACAAAGAATTTCCGTCTCTCGTCAATGTCAATGCGCTCGATTTAACGAAATATATTCGTTTGGTCGGCTCCATTTATGCCTTTTGGGCAACAAAAGCCAACGAAACCTTTCACCATGAAGAGGAGAAACCTTTCCCCTCTCTCATGGTCCATCCAGGCTGTAAAAGAGGCTTCTACATGCACGAACTTTCTTTTTTTTCTTCAATATTGCATCGTTTGCTGCACTCCTCCCTGTCTCATGTTTCTTCTTCTCATATAACCCTTTGCCCCTGACACGTGGTACCCACTCTTAGGGCCGCTTTCCTAAATGCACGCTCCCCTGCAGGGGATGCTTGCCCTCAGGGCACCCGTAGCCCAGGGCAAAGGTGTAGCCCAGGGCCCAGGGCATAGCACGAATACCCCCCAAGGGAGCGTGCGTTTCTGGAACATAAACATGCGCACCTTCAGCCCAAGGCTGCACATCAGGAAGCTCGAAAGGGATTTGTCCCGACTCCTCGTAGAATGAAGCAGAAGCGCAGGAGCACGATTATCCTTTTGAGGATAATCTTGAGGATAATATGAGGAATAGGAGCATGTTTCTTTCTGGTTTGATTGATTTTAGTGATTAGGTGTGCAGTGTTACCCAGGCCTTTATCAGCTGTTCGCAGGCACCTAAAAATAAATTGAAATTGAAATCCTTCCGCTTCGAACTGCTGTTGTCTGCTACTCTGGTATCGCCTTTGGTGGTTCTGCTTGTGTCAGTCTAACGTTCAGCTGGCTTGCACGCGCACGATACGATGTGGAGGAGCGGGAGACGCTGCCTGAGTTGGTTGAGAAGCATAAGGGAGAAAATCCAACAGTGCATCGCTCGGCATGAAAACCAGTTGGCCAGGGAGTTAAAATTAGCAGGGAATGAGAGGACTGTAGCACAATTAAAGAAGCCTTTAGGAAACATAAAAGCCAACACAAAGAAGGACACAGCAGCAGATGTGCAAACCTGGAGGGAAACCACCGGTGGGACGGTAAGCTTCTGTCGCAAATGAATATCATAGATGGCATTGCAGGTGATGCCACATCTGGACCTCCGTATATCAAATAGGTAAGCAAAATTTCTTTAACTGTTACGTACTGCAAATATCATTTGTACCAAAGAGGCAAGATGGTAACAAAAGGTACCAAAGCCACGATTGTCCACGCTCCTCCAGCAGTTGGTAGAGTACATCAACGGACGACTGATAAACAGTATCTTTCTTTGAATTCACATTGCGTGTATCACTTAAGGAACCACCTCATAAATTAGGAAGGGAGTGGCCTCAGGACAGAAGCCGCCGATATTTCGAACAGAGACTGTTCTTCTTCTGGGCACCGCCTCATCATTGGCATGGTATTTAAAGGGTTAGGTGTGACGTGTTTAAAGGTTCATGCAAATTGTGGGTCAACAGCCCGGAGGGAAGAAAGGCAGTGGTGGGTTTTACAGTGGTGGGTTATGACCCTCCATAAAATGCGCATACTGCAGTCTTTTATTTCGTGACTTGTTCCAACGTTGTCCCCACGTATAATATTCAGATTGTTTCCGGGAGGCCCCACCTCTAGCTATGCTACCGGGCCCCCACTGTGTACTGTGCATGACATAACAGATAATAAAATTGAAATTTAAATTTAAAAAAAGAAGAAAAAATTGCTCAAAAGGGTATTCCCAGTCCCAAAATCCTTCGCACTGTCAGTACGGGAACAACACAGCGACCTATGAGATAGCACATGTCCTCCGTTTCTGTTTTGGGTAGAGCGTCGCTCAAGGAGCATACATCACTTGGCTGGCACGCACACTTAGGGCACACCTTACGGGAATGGGCATTTTGGGAAACAAAAATCTCCTGCCCTGAGCTCTCATTGGGAATATGGCATCAGTGTACATCTGTTCAACATGTATCATCCACCTTTTCAAAGGACTTGCTAACACTTCTGTCAGCCAGAAAATAATACTCTTTATCGGGGTAACCCACTTGTGGAGCATATTGGGCACAAGTGACGTAAAAATGCGCAAGAAAGGTCACCTTTCAAGAAGGTCCTTCCTTAGACGTGACCCCTGTGGCAGAAGGAGAAGCTCCAGACCTGAGAGAACACCAAGGCCCAGGTCCTTGGTCTTGGACACATGCAAGAGATCCAAGTCCACTCTCGTCAGGTGATTGGCAAGGACGCGTGGACCACACTCCAATATGATCCCTCGTAAATGTCCCACAACGCTCTTGTCCAGTGGTTTGTTGTCACAAGGCAGGAGCCTGGTTGAAAATGCTGATAGGTCATATGTGGATGGCGGGTCAAGGTCGGGAAGTGTTATGGTCCTGTCAGACGTGTCGGGGTTCTCGGCCGATACAGTTACCACTAGTCTCATTCGCTGGTTCTCACGCTGCAAGTTCTTGGCCACTCTTGTGGCTCCCAGCACGTCTTCAGTCTGTGGTTTCGTGATGCTCTCTACTAGTTCCGAGTAAACGTGACCTTCTCCGTTGTTGACGTACTGTGGAATGCTTCGTTGCGGAATGTTTGGTTTCTGCTGCGATCTGCGTGACGGCACTCGGCTCGGCTTTGGAGGAGGCTTGTCCTCACTTTGCCCCGTGTCCAACCTTATCTTCTCACTCACTTCCGCACTCAGTGTACCTAAAATATAAGTGTGAATATTGAAGCACAAATTGTAAGTTATATCTAAAGATATTTTAGAATGCTTTTCGCAAAACGACACCCGGATTTACTGAAAACAGAATGTGCTCCATTGATCTCAAATGATACAGGGCGATTTCAGTGATAGTAGCCATAGAGCACTGGAAATCGAAAGCTTCCACATCGAACAGAGTTTAGGAAGAATGGAATCGTACAGGGAGATGAGGAATGAGAGAATCCATACCAGAGAGTGGGCGATGCTCCCAAGGTCTTCTCTCCAGTGTTGGACTCAGCATGGGGTCACTTCCAACCCGAACGAATGCCTTCTTATGGGAGTGTGTTGCTCTCAGAGTACCACATGGGGTCTGTGGCTGCTGCCCAGAGGAGGAGGACTGTCCATTGGATGGGTACTGCACTTGGCATTCGACACCGTATCGTGTGGCATAATACGAAAGGGGCATGCTACGATTAACTGGCCGTGTGACAACTGCACCCGATGCGACCGAGATGGGACGTTTGTTGCCGACGTAGAATGTCACCAAGTCCGGTACTGTGTCAAAGCAGTCATCCTCAAACTGATACTGAATTCGCTCGTAGACAGTGAATGGTTGCAGAACAACCTGAAAGTAAAATCACGCGCAATTACTCTATTGATGTTAATATTTGCATTTGGAAATTCTTCTCCAGGCATAAGTAGAAAGCTTCCCTGATTCATGCTTTGACGTGCATTGAGACCATGTGAGGGAAATACCTGCCAAGAAATATCTCCACAATGGACTCCACAGTATAGCATTTGGACTGGGACTCGACAATTTCGCCGTCACATTGTATTGTTTACTACCGGCAGCATCCGCATGGGGAACACGCAATCTTGAAAGTATTATCCAGCATTGGACTAGTGCTGGAGTAATGTGTGTGACACGGAGTAACACTACCTTCAAGCTGTGCTTAACCACTACAAACATGCAAAGGTCAAAATCTAGGCTGATTGTTATTATTATTATTATTATTCAGTTGTTGCATCTCATTCTTCGTGTAATCTGTCCCTCTTCCAGGCCCAGCACTGTCAGCAGTTTGCTTTGTCAGCTTGTTCTTTGTCAATGGAAACACTAGTGTCTGCAACGTAATCATATACAGCTGGGTGCTAGGCTAGTTGGTTGGACTACATTTGCCAAGTTTATGTCAACATGCAGTGATGAAATTTTCTATGGTCAAGAAAGCGACATGCACGGTCATTTTCAAACTGTTCTATGGGACACTATCAAACATCCGATCCTCACTATTTGTCCCCCTATCCAACATGAACAGCGCAATTTCTGGATTGGATGGGATTGAAATGAACCTGTACGGCTACAGTAAATCTCGGTTATAACAGCCCCACTTATAACGAATCTTCGGTTATAACGAATGCCTCACGAACGACCGTCAAAATTTGTATTGAGTCTATGGAAATTGCCCCCGCCTATTATGAACGAATTGCCGGGGAGCCTTCGGTTACTGCGACCGAAAGAGCTCCCTCGACCACTGGAGAAGGCGAGCGCGCGACGTCAGACGCCCGCGGATTTGTCAGGCGCCGCTTGCACGTGACCTCGCTTTGCAGCCAATGCGCTGTCACCATCAGCGCGCGCTGCACGTGCACCCGTTTGGCCGATGATGGATGCAGGTGAAGCGGGAAACTTTGCGAAACTGCTTCAGAAAAGCTGGATTTGTTCATCAGGCACTGGCTACAGACGCCGATCGTGAAGTGGACTTTGGTGTGCGTGAAACCGACACAGAACTTCGGGACAGAGCAACGGCTGCGAATCTGACTGACGGCTGTCAGTCTTTCGAGGAGTTCGCGACAGCAGATGACGACGCACAGGCCGTCGCGGACTTCAGTGATTCGGACATCATTGCCGACGTGCGCCCGCCGCCAAACGAACTTTCCGATGACGATGATGATGACACAGTGTCTTCCCCTTCTTACATTTTAACTACAGCGGAGGCACTCAAGTACGTTGCTTCGCTCCGCGATTTTGTGTACGCGAAGGCGCTCGCCGCGGCCCACCTGGACCACCTTGATGACTTAGAAAACGCCGTCATCTCCGCAACTGTGTATAAACAGGCGCCATTAACGATGTATTTTCAATGAACGGCATACATGACTCATGTTTCTTACACTGCTGGCCTTTTGGATCAAATTTTTTGTCCATTCCATTTATAGCGAACTTCGGATATAATGAACGGGTTGCGCGCGACCGTCGAGTTCGTTATAACCGAGATTTACTGTAGTAGATTTTTGGTACCAATAGACCTCTACCCGAGAAACGTCATAATGGCGTTAATAGACAGACTGAAACCGAAACAAATGAGAAAGGAAGGGTTGGGTTCCACAAGTGGGCACTTGTTCGCTGCCTCCTATTGAAAGAAAAGTACTAGGACCGAAGGTCTCATCCTTTCGAGGGACCATCGTAATTCCCCCCGAAGACTGTGGCTTTTGGGCGCGACTTTGTTTGCCCCTGACTTCGAGCATACTTCTACTCTACCAAATTGCTGGAACTGTCAAATGCTCAGACATGATTTGTTTACAAATTCACAAAGAGTCTATTTGATGTCTATTTGATGAACCTGCTTCTGTCGTTGTACCGCTGGCGGCAGGACCATCTACTGGTACACATCCTGTTGTCGGTTAGATTTTGTAAACTTATTTTACGCGACTAGGTGGAATAAAAAAGGCAAGAATATTTATATCCAGTAATTAAAATCGAAACTGTACAGCATGTTTTTTTTTGTGTGTGATCGCAGAGTTCATGAGGCCTAACACCAATGACAAAACATATTTTCTGTTAGGTATCGGTAAGGCCCTTCCTTTTCTGTGATTCCGCAATTCTGCAAAAATTTGCGGAATTCTGGGTTTGCCGCAGAATATGAGGTTTTGCTCAGAATTTTGCAGAAACCGCGTGCTTAACTCAGTTTATGTGCGAGATGAACAGACTTTGCTCGCACTGGGTCTGCTTGCGCTACAGCGTAGGTGTACCAACCGGATAAGGCCCCATCTGTGTGCTGGAACAACCCTCTAACTCCTCTCTCTAACCCTCAACTCTCTGAGATTCTGGAGTGGAATGCAAATGCTGACCCCTGCTTTGGTGTCGATGGCTGTCAAGCACCTTAGTGTGACAGTAAACTCTGTACATGCAGAGAGGTCACTTAGCAAGTACAATTTGATAGTCAGTGACAAACTTCACTCCCTCTCAGAAGAAAATATAATGTACCTTGTTATGCTAAGTCACAAAAGTTTTTGGACTAAGTTTTTGGTCTCCTCTACCGTAAGAGCTAACAGAGAGCATTTCCTGTATGAACTAGGGCAATTTTCCTTTTACAGCGGAAAAATGCAGAATTCATAGTTCCCTGCTGCGGAATTCAGGATTTGCCGCAGCAGAAAAAGAAGAGCCTTAGATATCGATAGCAGAGCATTAGTTGAGACTGATTTTTGAGGGACTTATATGAAGATGTATATCTGCAGCGTAAAATCGGAACATTCTGCGAAAATTTTTTGCCACGACATTTCCGCTTCACAGTGTTTTATTTTCGTCGTCATTTGGGTTGCAGTCAGGCGTCATGGTAGCCCCTATGTTAAATAGACAACCAATGAGAGAGAGAGAGATTATGCGTTTAATGGCACAGAGGCAACAAAGGCCATAGAGCGCCAAAACTATGGTGAGTGTGCGGTGGTGTGGTGGTGGGAGATGATTATGGGAGAGATATGTGTGATGTGAATGAGAGGTGTGTTCGAAAAATGTCTGAATTTCACTTATACCGAAGGAAATGTAACAATTCCACAAATTACATTTCCCGAAGCATACTGAAGGATAGCTGAACCGCGCTGCAATGGTTATTGGAAATAGGGAATTTTGGAGAAATAAAGTCAAATCGAAATTGTTCCACATTTTCGTCGTCATGTCGAACACTAAAACTGCTCCCGATTTTTTCAGGGTACACCTGGCTGTTTGCAAGAATAGGAGGCATATCCCTCGATGGCCTTAATTGTGGATAGTCGAGGTGTTCAAGAAGATGTTCAGGAAAATCAACGTGGGGGCTTTGCTTAGTTCTTCCCACCATTCTACCAAGTCTGTTTGGACATCATGAAGAATAGGATGCTAGCCCCTGGATGGTGCACCAGAGCATTGTGGAAACAACTCCTGGTGTGGTGTGCCAAGGGACGCAAATAGTATTGTAATGGGCTAGCAGACAGACTGAGCCCATTGATGACCTATTCAAAGGATTAGTGTCTAGGACTAGAGTTCCATGTGACAGCGAAAATGTGCAAGATTTTCATTTTGGTTTCTTTTTAAAAATTCCCCATTTCCCATTACAATTGCAGCACACTTTAACTATCCTTCAGTGCATAGGTTGAGGGTTTTCAATCTGTCCAAAAGGGCACAACCTCCTTCATACACAGAGATTGGGATCGGTTGCAAAGAATTTGGTGCTGCGACATCGTGAGCCAAATTTTTACAGGATTTTCATGATCACTCGCATCAAACATGCAAATCTCAGGATATTCCTCGAAACGTTCATTTTGAGTGCCAGCTGGGTAAGCTTCCTGGCTGGGTTCCCCTAAGAAAGTTCCCAAAATATTTTCCATATTTTGACTCCCGCAAACAATGTTTCCTGAAGGAACGCGCTGCAATGACTGTGGGAAATAAGGAATTTCAAAAACAACTGTCACCACACCATCTTCATCAAGTAGAATATCAAGACACTAATCACGTGACTAGGTCAATGGTCTTGGCCTGTATTCTGGCTCATCACAATGCAATTTTTTTAAAACCTACTCGAATTTTTCCCGTAACTGGTTCCCTACTGTCATATGACATGTATTCACATGCAATACGAATCAAGGTGATGCATCTCTGCCTATACGTCCCAATTTTACCGCAGATGTACGCCAATTTTTTGCGCAATCAATTTCAGAATCCCATTCAAAAAATGAGGTGTAGCAAGATTTCCTTCTGTATAAGCTACAATCTGGTATGGCCTTTCTTGACACGACTCAAATTGGGATGGGTTCAGAATGGTACCGGGGTAGTTGACCGGGGTATAAGTTTGCTCGAGTGATAAGCTGTCCGGTATGAACTGTCTTGGTACAAGCCGGGAACTTGGAAGCTGAATTCACCCACTTAATTACACTAGGAAATGTGGTGTTGTCGTTTTAGTGACTACTCACCTTGTTGATGACAAAGTGTAGAGGTGACCCTTTCCAACAGCACGTAAGCACAAAGTCCCCCGGCCGGGAAATGCAGTCTCGTATGAGGAACACCCCTTCTGCAGTCATCAATTCCTCCGCTCGTTGTCTCGGGATGGTACCGTGGTACCAGGCATGGCTGCGGAGGTCCGTGCTATCCAGGCCAAGCTCCCACTCCAGAGCACGTTTCAGATCCTCTGGTGAGGTTTCCATGGTTACTGGTGGGTCCTGAAAGAAAATGTGAACCCTTTGACGTGTACAGATTAGATCCTACTGACCTGTTGCAAAACTAGCGCAGATCACAATTACACTCTAGGGTAGGGGAGCCGAAATCATTCGTGTCCGCAGGCAACACTGAGCCGTGGAGGAGCTATGTGGGCTGTGTACCACGGCATGCAGCACCCAATACTGGGCCCATATTGGGTGGGTGTTGGTGATACGAAACCATTATGGCACCAGTTCTGCCAGGATTTTCCCCATACTGGCTCAAACCTGGCAATATGGGAGAAATGTCGGTAATATGTGGCGACAAAACCTACACTCCAAATAACCTCCTGATGGGTGGAAAACAGAGTGAACACAAATGTATCAGGACTTAATTTCCTTGAACTCGGCTAAGAGTCGCCCAAACTAGTCACGCATATTTTTCGAAGCACAGGTCTGTTGGAATAGCGGGAAACAATGCCCCGAAAGCTGCTTTACTAGAACTTTGGAAACTGTGTTGTAAGTGTTTAAATATGCCAATACATATTGTCAAAACAAAGGCCCTGTTGCCTCTTAGATGCATAGACTGAATATTGATGCGCTGTCTCTCCTGGTGTGTTGTGTATTATGCCGAGTAAACCAATGATTTATGCATGATTCAACCCGATTCAACCAGAATTAGGCTGAGCCAGATTCAGTTCCACCCACCCGGATTATTGAAGCAAATTATAACTAGGGAGTGACTTTCTCGGGTTAAACCCGATTCTTCCCTCCCGAATCGTCTTGCGACCAATTCGGGTTAAACCCGATTTCTCCCCGAATGCCATTCCGTAGCAATCGCCAACTGACCTTTCCAGCGAGAGGTGAAAAGCATCCCCACGTGTTATACCTATACATGTTAAGAATTGAGTTCAGGTCACTGTGTGTCCCATTCTACCACGGATTACCCCAATTAGGCAGCTCACCGAATGGTAGAGTGACAAAGCAAGTGGTATCCTAGTTTTCCTCTATGACGACAACAACCGTACATTCCGCAGACACTGCGCTGGCAGTTGAGATGTGTCTTTGCTGGCATCTAGTCTGGTGTCTAGTCTAGGACGAAAAAGGAAGAGCCCAGAGGACTGGTGTAAGGATCATGAAGATTTGGAAGTCGTCGCTGGGCATGCCAACCACACAAGCCAAGGGGAACATTCGCTGGCGTGCAAGTACTGCAACGTGGCATTACCACATGATCCTGCATGAAAGCCATACGACAGGATAAAGGAACATTTGGCGTCGACCCGTCACAAGAGGTTCAAGGCACTGGAAGAAATGGCGAGGAATGCGAACCAGCCTACTGTGTTTGACGTGATGTTCAGACAACGGGAGAAGGACCAGCTCGGGAAGAGCGTGGTGCACGATTTTGTTCCCGCTCTTGCATACGCCCACGGTCCATCGGAAGATTTCATGAAGAAGTACTGCCCCGCAACAAAGACAATGCCGTCATCAAACCAACTACGACGTAAGCACCTTCAAGATGTGTTTGACAAGGATTTTGTGGCGTTACGTGAAGACATAGGGCAGTCGAAAGTAAGTGTGATCGTTGATGAGTCTCCTGACATAACCAGAATTCCAACTGTGAACACTTTGTTATGTGACTATAGCAAAGAGAAGGGGGGCAAGCGCATTGTGCTAATTGATGTTGAACGGGTAAACGCTTGCAATAGCTGTACCGTTGGCACTGTTCTTACTAAGGCTCTAAAGAGTGTGGGCAAATCATAGAAAGATGCGATTGCTTTGGCATCGGATTCAGCCGAGTACATGAAAAAAATGGTAAAAGATATTGCCACGAATCATCATCGCGAAACTTCCAGGGCAGGCACAAAATGGTGCATCTCATCCCGGCGCATGCTGAAGAAGAAGCAAGAAGCTTCCAGACACATCGCCTGCTCTCTGGCAAACGCACATGCTGTTTCTAGACTTTTCGGCGCAACTCTTAAATGCTTGTGCGCTCCAAGCTGGAGCATTCATTCTTTGGACTCAGTTGTGTTCAGAGAGCTATCACTCTTGTGTTTTGCTACCAAGTAGTCTAATAAACCGTTCTCTGTTTATTCGACGACTCGCCGACCCATTTCGCTTCGTGACAATATCTGCGCCACAGAGGCTACATGTGTTTTGCACGTTAAAGACATACCTCACCTCATTCATGTCAGTGTAGATCGTGCTGTGTTTGCAGACTGTGTACCAGACGTTAGATCCATCGTAATTAAGTTTGGCACGCTGTTCAAGCATGTGAATAAGCTCTTGCAGGAGTACTACGAGGTTTGCATCGCAAATGGTACCGAAAAGGCGATATTCGCAAGCCGCTTGCTGTAGTTCCGAGCAGGTGGTCCAGCTTCTACAATTCACTAGAGTGTGTGGTTGAAATGTGGGGGATGTTTAACTGGCCTGGTGCAAAATAATACAAGCAACAGCAAAGCGGCAAAGATAAACACTATACTTGCTGGGCAAAGTGAGAAAGTTTTTGCAAAGGCTGTACTTATGCGGGATACGCTTCAACAGTTAATGCAGATTCAAATTGAGCTCGAGAGCAGGAAGATTTTAGTGGCCCATTACGAGCATCTTGTTTGTGTCAAGTTGCCGCGAATAATTTCTGATCTAATAAATGAGAGGAGTGACACAGCAAGCACTGCCTTGGCAATGCTTCCAAGGGCAGACAGGGAAGATGCAAAAGGGTGTCATGAGGAGTTCTGTGGCACACTCTGTGAAAAGTGGCATAGTACTGTGTTAGCAGTATTATATTTGTTGTATCTGGAAAGGGACATGTTGCATTTTGGAGGGGTCTGCCATGGAGAGATTTTCTTAGTTGTCTCAAGAATCATAGAGTTGTATTCTGGAAAGCCATAGTGTTCGACTGCTTGTGACATTCTAATGCTAAAAGAAGGCACAGCTGAAGGCCTGTTCAAGAAGTGCTGTCTGAATTGTGTATCTTTCACACATTGATATGCTGGGTTCTCGGGGTGACCCATGATTCTGAGTGCATATGAAGCAGCAAAGTAAAACCTACATTGCTGTAAAGACCACTGATTTGATTCTATGTACAGACTTTGTATCGGAGAAGTTCTGAAAGCTCCAGGGACTAAACGCAGTCCTTACTGGTGTACTGGATCGAGGATTTTTAGTGTAGATGGCCATGCTGAACAGTACACAGCACATCCATAATCCAATTTGGAAAGAACAGTGGAGACATAAATCTTCTTGAGTGTGTCACGATCTGCTCCACAGGACTGGTGAGAAAGCACCTTTAGAAGATTTTGAGATTAAATGCCCTTTACCTTGAGGTGTTTGGGGTGAGGAAGGAAAGTCAATTTCCGGTCAAATATAAGCCCAAGGAATTTATGCTCAGGCTTTCCATTAATGTTGTGGCTGCCCATTTTAAGTGTTGGTTCAGGAAATACTCCCCGTACCCTAAAGGAGGAGGTCTTTTCCGGGGAAAACTTAAAACCATTTTCGTGCGACCATTTGACCAACTTGTTTATTGTGAGTTGGAGTTGACGCTCGCACCTAGCAATGCTGGAAGGGGAACAAGAAATTTGAACGTCATGAACATACAGCGAATACCTGACTGAAGGAGGAATGGCACTTGCTATGGAGTTTATCTTTACAATGAAAAGAGTCACACTTAGGACGGACCCTTGCGGTACACCGTTCTCCTGTATGAATGGGCGAGAAAGTGTCGATCCAAACTGGACCCGAAATAATCGTCCTTGAAGGAAATTGGCAATGCAGCGAAACATTCGGCCGCTTATTCCCAGAGTGTGGGGATCCTGCAGAATACCATACCGCCAGGCAGTGTCATAAGCCTTTTCAATGTCGAAAAATACGGACACACAATGCTGCCTTCGGACAAATGCTTCCCTGATGGCAGTCTCTAGCCGCAGCAGGTGATCTGTTGTCGAGCACGCAGCTCTGAAGCCACTCTGGAATTTATAGAGACATTTATTTTCTTCAAGGAAATACATAAGGCTATAATTCACCATGCGCTCAAAAGTTTTCCATAGACAACTTATGAGCGCTATGGGTCGATAGCTGGGGGGGGGGGGGGGGGGGGGTTGAGGGGTCTTTTCCAGGTTTTAGCAATGGAACGACGAAAGACAACCCTCTCGCCAGGCAAGATTAAAGAATTCAAGGAGGGAACCTAAAGATGTGGAAGATAAGTGCTGGATCATGGAGTAGGTAACGCGATCAGGACCTGGTGCTGTAACTTTACTGGATGACAGAGCCCTTTGTAGCTCAGTCATTGTAAAGAATGAATTGTATGCATACTTGTCACTGCCTTCGCTTGGAATAGTCTGTTTCTCAGAGGATGATTTTATGTTCGAGAAGTCACTGCTGTAGTGAGCTGAGCTGGATACATGTTGCATATGCTCCCCAAGGGCATTGGCCTGCTCTTCCAAACTCTGACAAACTATGCCATTTACCTCCAATAGCGGGACAGACAAACTTGTGTAATCCCTTTGATTTTCTTTAGCCTGTCCCGTATAAGTTTTGAGGAGTTTTGTTACAATTTAAAGAATATACAAAACTTTTCCAAGATTCTTTTTTTGCCTGTCTTCGTGTCCAGCGCACCTTTGCACGTGCTTTCCTGAAAGCAACTAAGTTTGCAGTTGTGGGGTGCCTTCAAGAGACACCCCACGCCCGATTTTGTCCTTTACGTGTAGTCTCGCAGTCGCTTGTCCACCAAGGCTTAGAGCGCTTAGGGAGGCGACCGGATGTTTGTCGGATTGACTGTTGAGTATCATTTAAATGATGTCAGTAATAAGATTATTGGCATCTTCTATACTTAAACCTTGGAAAGATGGTGTTAGGAGATTGGCTTCTTATTTGAAGAGATTCCACATTCTTGTGACAGTTTCCACCGAGGTCGACATGTGCCCAGGATGGATGGGGCATTATGCAGTTTTAGAACTACGGGAAAATGATCGCTTCCTCGAGGATTCTGATCTACTGCCCAGTCAATGCTTTGAAACACCAATGGGCTGCACACAGAGAGGTCATACATAAGTGGGACTTTCTTTGTTAAGAAGACAGATAGCTCTAGAAAGTAATATCTTTTCCAACATTTTTCCTCGCCTGTCGACTCTCGAGCTGCCCCATAAACAGTTATGGGCATTAAAATCTCCCCGTAAGAGGAAAGGCGGCGGGAGTTGGTCAATTAAAGTTTCGAGTGCATTCTGATCTACCACACCTGATGGTGGTAGGTATAAGGAACAAACAGTTTGGACCCCATGAAAACATATTTCAAGAGTAACTGCCTCGTGTGTTGTTTTTAATGGGAAATGTTTTGAAGGGAGGGTTTCGATGTAAGAATATCAACACCCCCTGATGTAAGTGTTCCATCAACACAATCTTTTCTAAACAAGTTCCACCACCTGAGTGTCTGCTGCGGATTCAGATAGGTCTCCTGTATTGCAAAACATAACACATCATATCTATCTGCAAGATCCTCGACATCGTCAAGATTCGTGAAAAGCCCTCGACAATTCCACTGTAGAATCGCCATAAAGCAGAGAAAGAGAGAGACATGTGTGGCATGTATCTGCATTATGGTGAAGAGTGTGCTGTTCAAATAAGCTTGCATTATTTCTTTTGGAGGGCCATTATTGGTTGTCTCGGTGTTTTTTTCCGAGCAGCCGCTAGTTCCTTTGGCGATATATCAGGAAGTGAGCCACTCCCCGACAGACTACATTTTGGCTGTCTTTTAGACTGGGAGCTCTCGCTCATGAATGAGCTTTGCGAGCTTGCATCGTCATCGCACTCCATAGAAGTCATTTCCATGGGTGGCGATGACAAAAGTGGCGTCGATGACGGTGACGCCACAGAAGTAAATCGAGTTGTTTTCCTCCATGTTTTCCTCTGTGTCCGGTGGTGTGCTTGTGTGTGCTTCGGTCTGTGTCTGTTTGGTGGCCATTTGTAGCTTTCCTTTGACTGTTGCTGCGAAAGATTTCTCAAAGAAGTATGGCGATACCTTTTCTCTTGCTTCCGGATAACTGATATTTTGTGTGATCTTGAGATGTAGAATCTCCACTTCCACTTTGGACAGGATCTTGAATATGAGGGGTGTTCACCGGAGCAATTGACGCAGCGGTTGGCACCCTTTGTGTCGTGGCCTGCCTGACCACATCTTGCACAACAAGGAGAACCCTGGCATGCGTCAGCAGCATCCCCGTATCTGTTGCAGCAGAAACAGCGCAAGGGATTCGGAATGTATGGCCGCACATCTGCCGAGAGATACCCTACTTTTAACTTGTCAGGTAAGTTGGGCTTATCAAAAGTCAATACAATGTTCCTGGTGGTGATATATTCACCGTTCTTACGAATTTTAATTTTTCGCACGTCGATGATATCCTGGTCCTTTAAGTTTTCTAGGATTTCTTCCACAGGCACGTCAATCAGTTCTGATACTGTGATGACGCCCCTGCAAGTGTTCAGTGTTTTGTGCAAGGAAGCTGAAATCTTTTTACCCATCATCTCATGTGTGTTTAGAATGCGTTCACAGTCTATTTTGTTGGTGCATTTTACGAGAAGGTCGCCAGATCTGATGCGTTTGATTTCAGTAATGTTCTTAGACAGTGATGCTACCGCTTTCTCAATGAAAAAGGGTGACATCTTTCCCAGTGGTGTGCTTTTCTCTTTCTCTGTATCTGAAGAAGAAAGTACAATGTATTTTGAAGTGAACTGTTTTGTGGCCACAATCTCAGTAGAAGAAGAATATTTACCCATGTAGGTTTGATCAATGAGTATTCCAAAAAAGTCACCCGTATTTCATACTCATACGTACAGGAAGGTCCCGGAGTTTGACAACCCATCAGCCGGGGCTTCACCAAGACCCCGACTGCCACCGTTCAAGGCTTCTACCCTTCACCTTTCATCCCCTCGGCACGGTACGGATAACACCTTGGGACTGGGGGCTAGGGTCCGTGGTGGCGCCACTCACCAAACATCAGCGTACGCTGATGCCCCCTGCGGGGTGACCATACTTCTGTTTACGGTGAACTGAAACAGTATCTTTTGGAGGATGCGCCTCAGAACCACGATCTGTTGCTCACTACCTTTTGGGAAGATGCGAGACAAGGTTCCCCGCACTTGTCAGAGGCTGCCCTTACCATTCTGTGCATACCAAATGGGAGCTGTGACGCTGAAAGAGCATTTTCAAAGATGCCACATGTGCGGCGTCCGGAACGCTCTGAAACGTCATCCGAGCTCCTCAAGATGCAAATGATGTTATATGTGAACAAAAATGTTTTGTAGATACCACTCGTGAATGCTGCCACCATTGTTATTGCTGTAAATGTCATTGTCGACTTTTGTAAATATTACTATTTTGTATGATTTTTTTTACTGTCTATAATATTTGCATTTGTGAATGATGGAAATATTCTTATGTGTGTGTATAATAAATAGTGCGAAGCACAGCTCACTCGTGATGTGTGTTGTTGTAGTAAAGGAATGAATGTGGAAGAGATAAGCGAACGAGTCACAAACACCCGATCGTACCACCCTAGTGGCAATACCACCCAATTTCACCCCGAATTACAAGTCAAAAAATGAAAACCCGATTTCCCCCCCCGAGTCTGGGAAAGGCATTTAACCCGAAAAAGTCACTCCCTAATTATAACCCGATGTTGGCCCCATGAGTTTGGTCGAAAATATAACCGGAAAAGGTCTGGCCCCAATCATAATGTTCCATTGGCTAAATCACGGAAAGATGTGATCCAGAACAGGGCCGCGTCGGAGTAGAAAGCAAATCTTTTCTTCCATCTGGGGATTGTACCAGTACCCAAAGGGGGCCAATGCGGGGCCATAAACGTGTCTCGCCTAAATCATGACGTCTGATCACATTAGCAAAGATCCTAGATGCTTCCGCACACTACCTTCATGTGCTAAAATATTTGTGGATTCTGGGAATAACAGGGAGGTTTAAGCCAAAAAAGTCGCTCCCTATGTATAGGAGCCACGACTTGGCACCCACACAACTCCGCAAAGTGCTGTGCGTGGACGATACAGCTATGGCTGTCACCCCTTTGCACACGGGTGCTTAAAGATGTCAATTTTGTAGTTTTCTTTCATGCTTAGGTTGGTTCAGTATTCGTCTCCTGTTTTTCTTTCGAGGTCATCAAACCCAACTATCAGGTAGAGTAGGATTGTGCAACATTTTTCCCTCAACATTAATTCGAGCATGTATTCATTATTCCTCTCAAATTTGCGATTCTACAAATTTATATGCAACACAATTTGTCCCAAATCCGTCCTTCATCCCTCACGATACTGCGTCCGTGTCACGTAGAAAATCCGTTCAAATAGAGGCAGTCCACGTCGCAATGCACTCTTGCCACTGGATATCAAGCCGGCAACTTGGAAGCTGAATTCACCCAGCTGTTGAGATATTCCACTTAACTACGCTAGGAAATGTGGTGTTGTCGTTTTAGTGACTCCTCACCTTGTTGATGACAAAGTGTAGAGGTGACCCTTTCCAGCAGCATGTAAGCACAAAGTCCCCCGTGATTGTCCTATAGAGTTACTGCCTACCTGGTCTTTATTTTTAGGCCTTAATTGGTTAATTTATTGTAATGTTCCACACAGGAGACACCTTGCCTCCAGCCTCGAACACGGGAACGTTAACTTTATTGTTTTCCTCGCAACCTCTCCTCTTCGTCTCCTGCCCACTAAATTTATTTATCCTCTTTTCTCTGTCCGAGCCTCTTCGATGTTCATTTTCGCCCAGGCCCGATATTTTCACTTCGTGCCTCCAAAATGAAAAATAATAAAGATCCTCACCATGCTAGATCTGTGACTAGGAGTGATGCTGGAGCGTCCACTCGAGGATGGTGACAGCTTCTCCACTGAATGGTCCAGGATGCTTGGGTAAGACTGTGTCTTCCCTAACAGCGGTGTCCTTGGAGGGAAACAAGTCCATCAATAGGGGAAGTCACGTAAAAGAGGAAGTAGTGCCAACAGCCCGCCCGGGGAAGGAGGCAAATTGCACCCCTTCCATCAATGTTCTCTACCCTCTGCCCTTCAAGCACTCTGGGGACTCCTTACGTTAAAGGAAGGAAATATATTATTGCACGTACATCTCTGTATCCTTCACTGCAAGGATGGTCTAAGTCGGCACCATTGGTAGTTGCCTTTATGTCGCGTAAACCTGGGTACTTTGCTCTGAATGGCATAATGGAATGTGACCAAATATGGTTCACTCCTAAATATGAGAGAAAGCTTTAGGCTATTTTTCGAGAGAACATGCTCAACTCTCTTGGTCAATCATCCAAGTGCAGCATCTTGGAAACAAATTCCCCTGGTAAACAGAAGCATCCTCTTAAGGGGGAATCACTTCTGCGCAAGACAATAGAGGAAGTTTGTTCACACAGCGCTCAGAAACGGCGTAAAATATTGTCAAAACAGAAGTACTGGCATGTTCTCCTTGCTTTAACCTTGTCAATGACATGTTTTGTAGTATTCCAGGGCTCTCCGTTGCTTTGTATTGAGCCCGAATTTGCAAATATTTTACTTTGCAACACTCTATCGAGATGGCAGCATATGTTCGAGACGCACCAAACTTTAATTTATCAAAAATGAAAGGCTCAACCTTCTCCTCTAAAAAATACGTCACTGACTAGAGAAAAGCTAAGAGAAGACGCCAGTACCAATCTTATGATGATAGTTTAGAGCGTTGACGTGTCTTGCGCGAACAAAAATCGCCCGTACATTTCTGAAGAAGTGATTCCCCCTTAACCAGATACTTCACTGGGGTTTAGTTCATATTTGGTTTTTAGGCAACCTCCCTATTTGTGTTCATCTTCATCGTACATTTCATAATGAACCGACGTGTTTCACTACAGTTTCAAACATGTCCAGCTCGTAATGGCGGTGATTACATTTGAATCTCTTGGGTAGTTTATACTAAAAAATCCGTATTTATCTTCTTTACGCGAGTAGTATTTTGGTGAAAAGACCAACGCGGAAGATTGTGACCTTGAACGACTACTTTAGTCTGAAGCATGTAACGTGCTCTTTCCTACTGGTTCTCACTATTGCACGCTAAAACCGGAACATTCGCCAATTACGCGTTAAGAACAAATCACTGTCCCGAATGATTCATCATTTTTGCACCAGAGTGGGGAAAAAAGGGACGAGCACGACTTTTGTGGCATCAAGCACTGACGCGAATTCCCACACAGAGCAGTACACCTCCCATTATGAACAAATTGGGATGGAGAACAGTATAACTCCCCAGGTTTGTTATTCTGCCGGACGATGTTCATGAGATAAAGCTCAGTTTTTGGAGTGTCAGCGACCCCGATGCCATGAGTGCACGCGGAGCAGAGTTCAGTGTATGCCGCGATGGGGTCGTGGCAATGCTCTATTAACCACCAAGAAACGGAACAAAATGCGCCTTGTGCTGTTACTGTTCTTTATTAAATATAAGACTATCGTAAATGAGCGGGACAAAGTAACGTGCCACTTTAACAATATCCAGCACTGTCTTTCAAGGGACGTACGCTGTAGTGTTTAGAGGAGGAGGAAAGAAAAAAAAATTTGCAGTTCAGTTCTTTGTAATAATATAACCCTCGTGGTCATCCTACCGTTTACAAATAGCGAACAATAAAGGACAATGTTTAACGCACATGTGATACAGCGCTTATAGTAACAAAAAAAAGGTAAACATATAGTATAAAATAGGTAAATATATAGTATACAAACGTATAGTAAACATTTCCTGAAAAAATGTTTATGTACGTATTCATAGTGTGAGACGTTTTACATAACAGAAAACGATTAAACGTTTCGTAGGAAAACGTTTATATACATACACGTGTCGCTGTACATTTATGCAAACAAAAATGTTTAACCGTATCTTGGGAAAACATTTAAATACGTATACGTGCTGTTGAACGTATATCTAACAGAACACGTTTAATCTGTGAAACGTGTTACAAAACGCGTTTCTTAAGAAAACGTTTAAACATTTAATAGAGAGCTCTAGCAGCAACATTAGACTTCTCCTCCACCAATTTGCTCTCAAACACAAATTATCACCATGCAGAACCATCAACGTCAACTAGTGTTGCAATGGACCAGCCAAAGTCATTAACGCAACTGATACGACCAAAATTGCTTTTATCTTCTTTCTTTCTTTAGTTAGCGCTGTGAAGCAACTCTGGTTATGAGTAGGATGGACAGACTGAGAGTCCACCCAATATTCCTCACCCTTATGAAGTCTAATGAAGGTGCATTCAACCTGCTCAGATAACATAGTAGTGTAGAAGAAACACAACAGATATTGAACTAAGGGGAGGGGAATTCCTTGTCCTGGAATTCAGGAAACACAGGCATTCACTTTGTGCGCGGATTACCGCCCAATAATTCGTCAAGTTATGACGTCCACACCATTCTTTCCCTGTTGCTGCAGCTTGAGGTCGTTTATTTTATATATGTTGAGCGTTGCTGATTAGTGTTGATGTTCAGTGGCTGACACCATCATGGTTTTATCTAAGCACTATAGTTGCGGATAGAATTTGAGAGAGTGAGCCCTCAATGAGCCGTATAACGTAGCTAATTGTCGTACCAAGTGTGGCTATTATGTAACAACACTGGATGCCCAACTGATGTCGTCCACCATGGGCATATCAAGTGGCAGACGTACAAGTGGGATGTTTGGGATGCAGTTTATGGCCAGGGACAGGGAGTGAAATCACAGGGCTCAATGAAAACTGATCGACATAATGGACGTTAATTTCTCGATGCTTTTACTATTCCAAAGATGGTATTGCGCTAACTCCAGTGGTTTTCAAAGTATAGTTCTGATTCTGAAAAAGCAGAATTCTCATTAGCAGCTTCGTGTGCACGAGAAAAAGATGCAAAATCGAGGGCTTTCAATGACTGTGAAAAATTGCGGGCCTTGAAATTTCCAGCCTTTGAAAAGGCCATTTTCAAATTCCAAGGTATTCGAGGCTTTCAAGGACCAGTGGGAACCAATTTAGAAGCGTACCGTAATTTCGCGTGTATTAGCCACGGCTTACGCGCAATTTGTTTTTTCAAGGGCGGCTTACCTGATGACTATTTTTCCCTGGTACTTTCCTAGTGCACTGTCTTTAACGAAAGGGCTATATAATGACTCTGGAACAGCACCACCCTGCCAATGCACGAACAATACATAACAGGGGAGCATCCACATTGGATGGACTGACATTCCTGATGCTTTGCCGAAGCTGTTTAATGAAAGTAGTGATTCGTGTCTTTTGACTGCCACTAACCTGTTGACAAACAGGGGCAAAACACTCAACAAGGTATCTTGGTACAACACTAAAACTGACCTCTCTCATTGTACACCATACAGACCCTGGAGTATGGACCACAGGGTTTGACCTTCTCTATGGTCTCCTTTGTGGTACAAATGAGCCGTGTCGTATTGCCTGCGGCTTATCTGTCTAAAAATTTTCGAAACTTTCCTAAAAACTGGTCCTGCGGCTTATATGCGTGAAATTATGGTAATTGAATTTTTGCGGTCAATGTGAGTGAAGGAAGTGGTGCCTCTTGTTGGAGTCATGTCTAACGTTAAAATGGGACGACGCATCAATGTGAAACTGAACAATATCACAATTATGAGAGGTATGCCGCACGAGCACATGTTTACAAAGGGATGAAAGGATACTCAAAATGACCAACGACTGGGTCGCCCTGCCACAGCAGTGATTAATGAAATTGTTCATAACAATCGCCAATGAAGCATTCGGATGACAGCAGAAGTTATCAAGAGAGCATGGCAAAGTGGCACAAACTTCTACCACTCACAATGCATCACCAATATATAGGGAATCTCAGTCCTGCAAAACCTATCTTAACTCGCTTGACCCGTGTCCATTTTTATGCACCGGACAAGATCAGGGCTACGATGCCAAAACTACAGAAAGGATTTCGTACAAGGTGACCCGCAGTACTGTTTCAGTTTTATAACACATTTGTGCGCAAAAGCGTACGTTACCATTTAAGTTTCAATATCATAACAGATCTTCTATCGACAATATCATTAATTACTGCGTAACCACCTCACATCAACAGCATCACATAGTGTACAACTACAGCACCCCTCCTGGAACAAACCAAAGCCCTGAACAAAAAAAGAAGTCATTCTGGGGTGAACCAGAATGGAACAGAAACCACAACAAAATTTTATGCTCCGCAAGCAAACTGAAAATATATTTTTGGTTGGAGTTGAAAAATTTGGCCCACAAGCGTATGTAAGACACAACCTCAAGTGCGGTGTTTGGGTAGGAAACTCCAGAGACCTCCTCACATTACAACAATGTGCAGAAGCACAAGACGTGCTCCTTGTTCTTGTCTATAGACCTTGTCGCATTACTCTCAAACCAGTCTGTGTGCGCTTTTTAGCCTCGTTCCCAGCAATGACACAACAGGGGCGGACTGCCAAAATCGCTCTTCCCATTGGGATGAATACTGGTGGTCGCCGTCTTTAGTGACTTTAATGAGTATGACTGATAAAAATGCAACATTCCCTATAACTAGTCATCTGGACAACATCTGAGCAGCGCATCAATGTCGGAAACATCACGGTAAAAGAAGACGCGTGCAATATGCACACTTGTTCACGTGAGGATATCTTTTCTACACAGGTTCCCGAGTGGGCGAAAATGAAAGGGCATCAACTGAACATGAACGAAAACACACACAGGAAGATGAAGGAAGTCCACAGTTCCTATGACCACCACGGGGAGGCAGCACTAATGTCTATAGGTCACATGATAGGATTTTCCTTCTTTATTTCTCTCCCGGATGAACAGGATAAAAGGCACTATCTTCGCTGCAATCAATTTTCCTTACACCGTGTGAAATTGAACCAGTTCGAACCGGTTTCAAACTGTTATCTGTTCACTCCAAAGCTGGACAGTTTTCTTTGAACAGAAACGAAAAATGAAACAAGAAACCCAACAAGAAAGGGGGTGCCGATTTCAGCATTAGACTGATATTGGTAATGATATGTTAGGCTGTAACGACATAACTATAATAATTCTTCCCCACCACACAATTTTTTAACACCCCTCTGTGCTTGGGATTCTGGATAAACCACTGTGACAGTTGTCAGTTTTACAAAGTGCGCAGAAATGCACTTACAAGAACTTCACACCAGCCCAGCTTGAACTGGTAAGACTTTAATTTCCTGTTCGTTTTTAAATTTTTGCCCGAGTTATTAATGTTCGATTACCATGAACAGAAAGGAGCACGTATGCTGAGCAAATCACACATGCTCTATGCTCTCATGTGCCATAGAACAGCTATTAATATTGAAGGCTAACCTCTCACACATGTTGATGATCAAATAACAGCCATTTCCCAGTGCTCAACCCTGAGCATTATAACTTTGGATGTCTGTACTTTTGCATATCTAGACTTATATATCCTGTCTGTATTAAAGCGATTGTTGCGAAGATGAAAAAGTACCAACGCTCAGACCTTTTTGCAACAAAGAAAGGCAAGGCCTGCAAGTACAGACATGACAGATTTTACCAAGAAAATAGTGGCGTAGTACCCACTTATGTACCCCTAATTTGCGTTGTCAAGGCACCACGAAAGCAACCACACAATGTGCAGAACTGTGCAACACAAAGAACCAACCAGGGCAAATCATGTCTTAGCATTAGGAACAAAAAGGAGAAGACAAAGGATGATACTTCATAGTAGACAAGCCTGAGAATGGACAAACTGGAGGAATCACCATACCAGACAGGTTCTATTGATTCTTTGTGTTTACCCATGCTCAGGCTTGTCTACAAAGCTTGCTCAAATTTACACCATATTATCGAGACAAAATAAATTAACGAATAATCGACGAAACAAATTAACAAAAAAATTTACCAGCTGCATGCCCTTGGCACAACATTGTCACGTCACCAACGCTTCCATAGTGAAACATAATAAGAACATGTTCTCCTGCAGTACCCAAAATCTAGTTTTTAGGTTGTCCTAGGAAACGTACCACCTCGCCCAACTGTCCACATTAACTGAGTACAAATCGGTTTTAAAGGAGTACAGAGGGCCATCAAAAAAAATTTCAGATTGAGAGGGCCGATGAAAATGTGTGTCATTTTAACCGTGTAGCACGAAAGGTTTTGACGCGCGCAATTTGTTTCCCCGACAAAAAAAAAAAAAAAAGAAACTAACCTAAACATTGCTCACCCTCAAGGGGGAATCACTTCTGTGCAAGACAATAGACAACGTTTGTTCGTACAGCGCTCAGAAACTGCGTAAGATATTGTCAAAAAAGAAGTACGGGCATGTTCTCCTTGTATTACCCTTGTCAATAACACATCTTGTACAACTCCAGGACCATCCGCTGATTTGCATTGAGCCCGAATTCGCAAATATTTTAGTGTGTGACACGCAATCGAGATGGCAGCAGACGCACACAGCTCAGCCTTGTCCTCTAAAAAATACATCATTGACTAGAGAAAAGCTAAAAGAACATGCAGTACCAATGTTAGGACGATCGTTTGGAGCGTTTCTTGTGCGAACGAAAATCGCCCATAGATTTCTGAAGAAGTGATTCCGCTTTAACTCGCCACTCCACGTATAACGGGAATGAGAAGGTATGATGTCATGTGATGGATGATGTTATAAGGACAAGTTGTTCTGGTTCGCCGGGCAGTGGGGGTCAGCGTCTTGTCCCTTTGCCACCGTAAACCAGTTTTGCCAGTTGTCCCGGAGAATTGGGGATAGAAGGAGCCATTACCTAGCCAGGAGCAAGGCTTTTTCAGAACCCTGTACAGACAAGTAGCAGACAACATTTCTTTAGAGCAATCAGCGAGCGTTCTCCTTATAGTGTCAGCACGAGGTTTCAGGCAGATCACAGGCTGGTACTGCTCTCAACCGCCGTTGTGCACAGTCGCTTTTTGTGGCGTACTCTAAATTCAATTTCTGCGATAATTATGACCCTGTGGTATGAATTACTTCGTATGGTGCATCTTACAGGCCTACTTGACAGCTTTATAGGGAGAAAAAGGGGTGTAAAAAATTACTTCCGTGCTACATTAATTAACACATTTCACGCAATGTGAATATATTTCTATCCCGTTTTACAACTTGCATAAGATACATGTGAGCAAGTGTCTGTATGGGTATCTTATTGAGGCAAACCACCAGGAAGTACAAAAATTAAGATGTTGTCATTTTGACTCAATAAGACGCTACCATACTCTAGGAGGATGAATCTACTGAAGGTCATCCGAGACGTGTTGGGTGTTGAGTAGTGGCTGTCAACACCTACATCTTCTCAATTTTCGGGCTTCTTGGCAGATTTTTTTAATGGCGGCGCGGTACATCGGGGGTGCTTGAGAATACTGCTGCACAACGAGACAGGATATACAGTCGTATCACTGGAAGGCTGAGCTCACTCTCACTGAATACAGACACAATCTTTGGGGAGAGTATCAACAACGACATCTATCATCGAATACACTGTTCAGAATGAGTCTTTGTTACAGTTGCATCAACACAATGCTACGGAATATCCTACATGAAAGATTAATATTAGGTTAGAAGGAAACAAGAACCATGTTCAGCTAGTTTCCTGTCAAAGGTACCACTTTGGAGCGTTTGAACGGCAACGTTCTGATGTCCTTATGATTTTGCACCAGAACTACTACAGCCATACAGTCGCACACCAAGTACTAGCAGTACTTCTTTTCCGAAATTGCAGGCATCAAACTCTGCAGTTGCTGAAAGTTTGCAAACAAAATTACATTGGTGCTAGTGGTTAGCAGAGTAAGAAACACGCATGAACAACCGGTACCCTTCGTTGCTAGAGCCCATCGTCAGTCGGGTTAGCGGGACGGACACGATGAGCACCAGTATACTTCCGAGAGAACTACGAAGGTCACAGAAGCGTTCGAAACTTCCCTCTAAATACACGACGCGATACTCCCCCCATTTACTCTAAACCAAGCAGAAAACAAAACGACAATCCTACGCGCTGTTTCGATCCCCCTGCGCCCCTCCCCCATGTAGCCAGCCACATCAGTGTTTGACATCAACTTGTTTGACACTCATATTAACGGAATATATATGATACTTACGAGAAATCACCTAGCAAGCGGAGATTGCCTTTACATATCGCTCCAACTTCTTCATCGAGTCGAGGGGCACATTAATCGATGGATCCATTAGCAGCAGCAGCAGCAACAACACAAAATCGTCCACAATACTAGCGGGCTAAGCAATCACCAAGCACATTCACTTCGCTACACGGGCAAACAGCGCACTCAGTATTACATTCATGTCATGCATCCATAGCTGCCTTGAGTGCGTGTGATGCGCATAGGCACCAAGCCATATGTAAAAAGACATGCAGGAAGGAAACACGAGAGCGGCCCTTCCAACCTTTTGCCATTGGGACGGGCGTGCCAGCTTCGCACTGCACTCTGGGATGCTCCTGTCTACCATGTGACTACTCACGTGACCCCAAGAGCATGCGCATCCAGCTGCCAAGCAGACGACAAGAGTCGTGGCAGCGGTGGCAGCGATGTTTGTGTGACGACGTGCCGCGTTTGTTGCACAAGTGGTAAAGCGGTAAAGCATGCCAGTAATCAAATTTGTGCAACAACGGAGGAAATCAAATGAATCTGCAGCTATAGCACAGCGCCAGCTCCCAAAGGAACGATTTAAGATGACTTTCTCACAGAGAGCGATACGAAACAACCGGTCAAGTAGGTGCTTACGAATGAAACGTTATTCCCGTGACAGAGTTGCTTTCGGTTGAACGACAGCCGCAACCGCGGTAAGAACACGCCAGTAAAACGTTGTTTCCGCAGTGGTGCTCACATTTTAAGAGTAAATGTCTTTGGAAAAGCATAAAAGCACGTTGAGAAGCGCGAGCAACAAAGCGTTTAGCAACAGGACAAAAGCGTGGTGTGGAGGTAATGGCGGTTTTTACAGGAGCGACCGCCAGAGGGGTCCCACGGAAATCTGTTCGAAAGGGCCGCTCCTGTGTTTCCTTCCTCCATGTAAAAAGTAGAGAAAATTCCATAGGGCACTTAGCCTTCGCTTCGTGAAAGCTACGCAATCTTTTCATCGTCAGCGCCATCCATCCGTTATGCGGAAAACTATAATTGTGACGTCATGTGCGCGGTATGCGCCGATCATGGCGCTGATCACGGAGGAAGGAAATGTGAAGGAAACACAGGGGAGCGGGCCCTCCACCTTTTGCCATTGGGACTGGCGTGTGTTCGTTTATTCGACTCGAGCATCTCAAGAGCCGATTCTTGCTGGGAGAAAATGTTCTAGTGCGGCTCTCGTGACGTCATCGCCCTGGCAGGGGAGACTCTTTTCGGCTGTAGTTCAAGTCACAGAGACTCCGCCTTATGGCGTGCGTCATATGTCACGTGAGAACGGAAAGAGAGAGCAAGGGATGGAGCGGGAACACCAAAGACGGGGATGGGGAGGTCAGATTGGTATGTGCCCGGCGGCAGAACTGTTTGCAAGTAGGGCAAATTATTCGAGCTTTTTGGGAGTTGTAACTTCAAAGAAGGTATTATGAGCGGTTATATGTACGCAGCCCGTCAGACTGAGAACGGATAAACATTCGGTTAAATGTTCCGTTGAAACAGTCAGCACTTCCAGACGCGAAATATTATTTACGCCGTTGCCTGTGTACCGCTGTCCGACGCGTGTTACCCATTACGGCTTCTCGACGGCGATTTTCACATTTATTTTACATCACAAAATAGTATAGATTATCATAGCTATATGTGGAACTTTTGTATACGAACTTTGTGTTTCCTCTCATATCAACTCTCTGTGAAGTAGGGTAGGGTCCTTTGGCTACCAGGGGTAAACATCCCATGTCATCATAACTTCTCTATCATTTATTGTTGTTGTTGTGCATGCTTCCGAATTTCGAGATATACAGAGAAACTCTTTCATTAAATGGGATACATTAATCGTATGTATATTTGTTAGTTTCTGACACCCTGCCGGGTAGGCTGCAGCGATCAAAGAAACCGACAGGTCGGACAGGGTAATGCCACTGGCTTGCGTGGCTGGTCCCCTTGGCCACCCCTGGGTCTGTTATCGGCGACGGGTTCCGGATTCCGGGAATCCTCCGCGGACGCAGCCCTCGTTGGTGTCACACGAACATGAGACGAGGCACTGGTTGACTCGTAATAACGACCGTGGTGAGTACGGGACAGCGTTCCCTGAGAGCGTCTTTCGTTATTTACGGCCCTCGTGGCATACGTGGGCAAACGTGTGTGCCGGCCCATCCACACGTATGCCTCTAGTGTGTCACGAATTGACAGTTGGTTGAATTTGCCTTGCACGTGACTGGGTGTCCCGTGGGAAGATGAACATGTATATAGGGAACCTGGTTGGGGGGCCTTTTTCGATTGAGAGTACTATGAAATAAAGATCGTGTATAGTCTCTACGCCTGGGCCTGTCTTCTTGCGACGGACTTGCGGCTGCACCTGACCACCACCCCGTGAGAGGGAATCCTAACTATATTGCTCTCAGTCTATTCTTTCGCTATTTTCTTTTATTTTATGTTTCCAGCGATTTGAGCACACATTTGAATCTCGCGTCACAGACACAACTGGTTGCTCACACCTGTCGCAAAGTTAGTCTAAATTGTATTATGCTGCAGAAGACGAAAGTTGAGGGAGTTCAGAACAGTCCCCTTGTGATTTGTAGTTGTTGATCGCAAACTTTTCCCAAGTTCAGTAGCAGGCACTTGTGTTTCCGTTGTGTTCCGTTCGGTTGTGTTTCCGTTCCATCTTGCGTTTCCTCCCCCTTTTTTTCTTTCGTTTAATAAATATATCCCCCATCTTACCTGCGAAGAAAGGACTAGGGGGACGTTGGCCTGGAGTTTGGCAGGACGACACTAGCGCCGCCTGTCTCCCCTGGTGTTAGGGGGAGGAAAACTTTCAAAGTAGACTCGTCAGGCGAAGAATGTGTATTACATGCGATGTGCGCGACTTCCACCTGTTTCCGTGCAGTATCTGAGAACACAAAAGCCTGTCCAGGTTACTGTTATAAAATACACGTGCTGCACAAAGAACACCGGAGCACACCTGTATCATATCTGTTTTTCTTTTATTTTTTACTTTCAAGCTTATAAGCTGTTCGGTGTTTGTGTCTGCTTCGTGCCCCACGCTCAGGCTTCTTTCATTATGGATTTCTTCCCCCAGCTCGCCTGTGTCTACGCCACTCTGTCATAAACGCAGACCTGTGTCTGGGGCTTTGTAGTATGTGAAAATCATGAGTAATGTGCATTTCTTTATTATAATTCTGTAGATATAGGTGGAAAAAGTTTCTAGACAGCGAGTGCTTGGCAATCATAGGGCAAGTATGTCGCATCTGAATCCTTCAGGTGTCCCAAAATGACCATATCCGTCGGGAGCAATTGGTCTTTGAATTATAAAATTTGCATTGTACTCGGGACGTGTCTGTCATGAAGATAGTTCTCATTCACAGTCGAGTGTCCTAAAGTAAATAATCTCAACCGTAAAGACTTATCTAAATTCTTGTTCTGATCTGACTTCCATATTCCTCTCTTCCGAAACCGTCACGAATATGTGACAAGTGGTAGCCTGGTTTGGTGTAAGCAAAGAGAGAATAGATAGAATGCAACGTTGATAAAAAGAGCCGACTACTCGCTACTCACAAGTGCTCGCTTCATTCATTTCATATATCATTGCTCCACCTGCTCTTACACCCTCCTCGTACGAACACGAGTAAAACATTTGATACCGGAGATATTCATCCTGGCTTTATTCTTCGGTCGGGTTTCGCTCAGAGCTAATATAGATCTACGGCAGCGGGAGTCACATCTTCCTCGTATTTCGTGTCTGTCCGAGAATATTTTGCCGCGCGACCAAAGCACGCCGCTGTTGACGGTTTCCCTTCTTCCAACTTACGACGGGGAAATAATCATCGGTATCTTTCGCGTTATTAAAAGCGCAACACAACTTCATCATTCTGACACAGCACATACCATGTGCGTAATGAGAGAACACGCTACTTTTGAAAACTTAGCACTACCGCCACAAGTGGCGCTGACTGCCGTAAACAAGAGCGCCCTCTTGCCCAGCCCAACGTCCCTAGTGAACGAGTTACTCTTCTTGTTGCAATCTGGAATGATATGCTTGGTTTAACAAACGAACAAAAGCTTTCCTTGCCGTATGAATTATTCGGAGCGCCAAATACCCAGCGCTGTCGCCGATCGGCTTCCCTATGTTGGCCGGGGCTGTGCCAGTGCCGTGTATTATGACTTTGGCCCGGGGAAGCGGGGTGGGTGGGTATATTTATTAGACCAATGGAAAAAAAAAACGGGGGCAAAGGTGAGGTAGCGGTGAAACTTCAGAGACTTCCCAGTTTCGCTCGAGATGAAGAACCACCTGAATGCACTCAGTGTAGCGAACCGCTGTCGGTTTTACACAAACTCATGTCATCTCTATCCAGCAAGGCTATGCAGTAGTACGCGTACCTTATAAAACTACGAGCACATGTCCATATGTGCATATTCCCCATCTCTCCGCAGCAAGAAGAATCCCCAGCGACCGGCACGCGGGCAGAAGCGACTTTCTCACGTGACATATGACGTTCGCCGAGAGGCGGAGCCCGTGATTCGAACTACAGCCGAAAAGAGTCTCCCCCCTGGCAGTGACTCCTGTTTTGTTTAGAGATGTGTGCCGATCGTGGTGCCGATGCTGTTTTTGTTGGCGGCGCCGTTGGGCCCATTTTTGTAGTCGGCAGCGTGAGCCGGCGCAAGTAGGCGTGATCACTACTGCCGCGCTTTTCGAAAATTACATTTTCTGCGGAACACCCGAATTATCAGTGGGCCTCAGAACGGTGTACGTTTCAATTTCTTTTTTCTATATTTGCCAAACCACTTATAAGTAACAGAGTCCTTAGAAATGGTACCATACATTCAGAAAGAAAGATCAAGGTTTGGAGCGAGAAAATAGGAACAACATACGTTGTTCGTACAAGACAAGACATCTTGTTTGTTTACGTCGTTCTTATGTTGGCGTGCGTTCTCACGATGGGAGGTACGAGACTTGAGCGTGAATACCGTCGACACTGAGCCTCACGTTTGAAACACTATTGCATCTGCTATTCAAATTACAGTTTTGATATGCAAGCATGACAGCTGGCTGCAGCCAATTAACGTTTCACAACAAAGGGATGTCTAGTAATCATGTCAAGAATAGAGGATACGCTGGGAAAAATATGCAGGAAAATATTCATCTGTTGAGAACTTTCGCCATAGAGTTCGTTTTATCCATTTTAACCAATCTCTTCAATCGCGTCAACTAACTCCGAAGTCTGTTTTGCGAAGAGATATTTTACGCTGGACCACTCCTTGTTTCAGAAAAATGTCAATCCGGTCCAAGGGTCGACAAAACAAAACACATGTATTCGGGGAGTCTGAGCAGGTAAACTAAACAAAGTAATATTTCTCGTCCCGCTAGCTACCAGTGGTGGGAAGTATCGCAGATACATGTATCTTCGATACATTTTGTGTATCGGTATTAGGTATCGCGTGCCAAAAATGAGAGTATCGGAGTATCGGTATCGAAAATACATTTTTAGTGTATCTTCACAACGGCCAACTAAGAAAATCAAGTCAGAGGCAAAGTCAGAGGCTACCGGGTAAGTACTGCAGTACCAAACGATAAAAGCAGCAGAAAAAACAGTTTCAGGTTTATATATAGTCAAGTGCTCACAGACCGGTACGCACGAAGAACATTGTCTTAAAGAATTGTTTTTTGCTAGGCTGCTTATTGATGCGATCGTTTCAAACTACCCATGGCTTCAGTCTAAAGTTCTAACAAGACTAGCTGCTTAGACAGTGCAGCTTCATTAAATCCGTGCGGTGTGATACGTTCAAGCCCTGTCAGAAAAAGTGCGCTATAAAAATACACTAAAGGCTCTAGAAATAACGAATAAATGTTTTTACTTCCCTAATCATATTACCAGCTTTATTATATTGTTATTTCAGTGATGTAAACTTGGCTAATCATAACACCAGCTGTATTATATTCGGGATTTCAGTTATGTATCGAAGTATCGACGATACAGTACCGAGTATCGGTATCGAAAATCAATTTCGGTTCTGTATCTTGTATCGGAAATACAATTTTTGAGGGTATCGAGTATCGGCATCGAGGATACTTTTTTGAAGTATCTTGCCAAGCCCTGCTAGCTACCCACAGGGACAGGCACAGGGCGTTCCTGAGTAACTCTTGACGGACAGTCCTTGAGTGTCATCCTCAGGATGTTCTGGGGATACACCTCGAAGGACACGATGACACTGTGGGGACATCCTGAGGACCGTGTGTGTTCTTGGGGATTTACGAGTCACTCCCCAGACAGAACAAATCGATCCCACGGAGATCCCACGGATATCTTAAACGGGATCTCACGACATCCTGCGGAACGGGTCTAGCGGGACAAAAGACGTCCCACGGACACCGTTTTGTCAGCTCCTCGAACATCCCAGTGACTTCCCGCGGCGGTCCAGTTTGAAAACACGGGATGCGTGACGGGCGACGGACGGAAGTACTCTTTCATGTTGAAATTTAAATGATTTGTTTATTTTGATTCATTATATTAATTAAAATATAGAAACTACTATAAATGAGAGAAGTGAATTAGCTTTTCGCTTGATACATATACAATATCGCAATGACGCTTACAACCCGCAGCAGTACCGTCCATCAGAATATGTGCTGCAATATACACTGGAAAAATCAGAGTGTCGAACCGCAAAAAATACGGGTTCGGTTCGGGTTCGGGTTCGGTTCGGGTTCGCGTTGTTTTGATTTCGTTCCGGTTCAGTTCCGGTTCGGCCAGGCCAGAAATCGAACCGGTTCGCAAACCGGTTCGCAGCCCCGAACCGGTTCGCGAACCGGTTCAACGCTTCCGTTATATATGTTCCATAAAACTGCTTTTATCAGGAAATGCGTGGCTAATAGCTTACTGCTGTTGTCTGCATTGACGTCTCTAGCGGTGAGGTAGCCCTTTAGTGAGAGAAATGAGAAATGGATGAACACTTATTGCAACTATCGATCTGAAACCGTACTGAAGCATGTCGAAAATAAGCCTGCAAGCCTTACTCTGTCCGAGCTCACAGCAGTGTACTTGTTAATCCACAACACAACGGCAATGTGTCACGACGACACAACTGCGCTACCAATAAGCAGAACCACATTTACTTTTCAAAGCACGACCAATCAAACAGGCACCGTTCTGCTTACGCTCCTTCTCCACTTCTCATGTTTCTGACTTGTTTAATTTGTGCTGCTCACGTGTAAAGGGAAATCTTGGGCGCTTATTTGATCACATATTCGTCCTGTAGAGCTATATAACTGGCCTACTCCATTCGTGTTTCATTCGTCCGCGTGGCACCTGGTCTCTGAAGAGTAGACGCCGCACCCCGTGCGTGGGGCGCTAGCCGCGGCACTCACAAGGACAACTGCGCTTCAACATGTTAAAAAGACGCTGAAAGTATACTTACTATACGTCGTCGTCTGACTGCTAGGTGCACATTTCTGAAATTTATGATATAGGCGCGTGATGATGATACCAATGTGTCTTCGTTCGGGGATAGAGAGGAACTCTTATGCTGACTTCTTTTATGTCCGAACCGTTTTGTTGCGAACCGGTTACCGCTATTATTTTTTACGGTTCTGCTCCGGTTCGGGTTCAACAGTGTCATGAAAATTTCGGTTCGGGTTCGGGTTCGGCAAAAATAACGGTTCGGGTTCGGTTCGACACCCTGGGAAAAATTGTTGAAAAGTTATGTCCAGTCTCATGCGGCACAGAACATGAATGTGTACAATGTCTGTACAGCACACAGAAGTAATGGGATGAATATCAGGGGAATCCCTTACAAAAATGAATTTCTAGTTTCTATAGGGGTTTTATAGAATGCCTATCTAGCGTATCCAGTGTCTATCTTGTAGATAGAAACTGCATAGGATCTATATAGAGAGCTTAACTAGTGGGTTCTGTATGTTTTCTATAGAAACATATGAATCCAGTATGTATATATTCTGTATTCATTATTTATAGAGATAAATCCTCAATGAAATATATATTTTCTCACCGCATTATGTAGCTAGATACCTGCGCACTATCAATAACAGGCTCTGCACCTAACAAATTAATTTATTTTCTGTGGAGACATCTGAATCCATAATGTATATATTCTGTATCCATTCTGTATAGAGACATATCCCCTATCGAAATGTATTTTCTCACCTTACGTAGACTACCAGACTACACGTCCAGTAAGTATGGGGCATCAGTTGCTGCTATAAAGAGGAGCCTCGCCTCTATGCTGCTTGAGGTGAGTGACTCACAACAGTGATTTTGTACATAAAATGTAAATAAATCTGAGTGTGTTTTACCTTACAACCTCGTCACTGTTACATGTTCCTCAGGGCTATGCAGTCAAACACCAAGCATCACAAATAAAGACAACATATACGTGCCGTATATATATCGAACAAGAAATGTATAGAATTCTGACAGCTACTTAATACAATCTCTATTCAGTTTCTTTCCAGGTCCTAACTGCTTTGTATAGGATTTGTGTCCACCCGCCTGTATCCAGATTCTATAGAAACCAGTCACCAATTATCTATAGAAAATATATTTAAGAGTACATAAAAACTGTATAGTATTCCTATAGAAATTCAATCTGCTTTATCTAGGCATTTCTATACAACTCCTACAGGATCTAGTTAAATATTTTTGTAAGGGATGCGTCGTGCAATGACAAACACGACAAAGAGGTCGGTGGCGTAAGGCAAGAGGTCTGCCTGCGAGTGTCGTGGCATGTTCCTGGGAAGACTTTACAAGTAATTGTTCAGATATTTTTTCACCGAGCATCCGTGGGACCATGATATAAAAATATGCAACTTATTACGCGGGCGCCCGTACTCTCCATTTTACAAAAGTTATTAGGGCAGTTACTCATAAAGTTACACTGTTAGGCATGAGATATAGGTACGAGAACATTTCACAGCCCAGTAAAATGCCAAATTTTGGTTAACGCCACAGAATATCGAACAATTAATTATAAAAAGGCAATGTTTGAATGAGCCTTTTCTCAGAGCGCGGGAACTCTCAGACAAGCAACAGGACAACAGAATACCTATATTCCCAGCGCACGTATGTCACATATTTTTGCGGTCCCACGCACCGAAATATGCGTATAATGTTCAGTAAAGAAGTAACTTATAATCAACTGCAAATACCACATCGACGTATCCCAAATTCAACCTGTGCAAGTACAATGTGAGCTGGCTCATAACGAATGAAAAATCATAACACTTCCAAATGATGAAATCCTGAAATTATGTTAGGTCATGAACCTGCTCTTGAATCGCTTCAATGAAACAAAAACAGTTTGCGGAAAATGAAATGCTTAATGAATTCTAAACCCTAAGCATCAATTCCCCAAGTACACCCAAAATTATCAGAGCGAAAGTAGGTTCTAAATTCGCCAGAAATAAATCCTTTACAAGCGATTCGAAGCACCTTTGGAGGGGGCAAAAGAATTTGAGTGCTCAACATGCAACGCAAATGTTCCTCTGCGCACGCACACATTCTGACACATGAATAAGTTCTACAACAGTCCTTCCGATTTGTGCAGCTTGATGCTTCCTTGTAGGCAACTCATTGAATCTTTCGCGACAGGTGTTCTGGTGCATCCTGTAAGCCAGGACTTGATTGCTTCTCCGTCGCGTTCTACCTTGTGCAGGAATCTTGTCGTCATATCAGGTGAAGCTACCTAAACATCAAAGTAGACTGCGCTTGAGATTGTAGATTTCTTGTTTGTGTATTGATCTTCAAATACGAGGGGTGTTCAAGTCAAACCGGGAGTTTCTGTCTCCTGAGTGTACAAATAGCTCGCGCTACTTCTTTTTCGTCATTTTCACACGCGACAGCTAGGCCTCCGCGTTCACCACGTGGTGGTCCAAAGTTTGTGCAAAACAGAAGACACGTGCTGGATAAGATGGCCGACAACGAGGTGAGCGCGCACATCGAACAGCGAATTCTCATGAAGTTTCTCGTGAATGAAGGCGTAAAGTCATCTGAGATTCACAGAAGACTTCAGGTTCAGTATGGCCACGATACACTCAGCCGCAGCAAAGCGTTTGAGTGATGCAAACGGTTCCGAGACGGCCGTACATCAGTGCAGGACGAATCTGACCGGGGCGGCTGAGAGCCCAGTGTCAGAGATCCTGCGGTTTCCTGGGACAAGCCTGGCTTTGTTCATGTTCATTTTCTGCCCAGTGGTACCACCATCAATAGTGCATATTACTGCCAGGTTCTCAGGGCGCTGAAGCAAAAGCGGCCGGGCCCCATCACCAAAGGAGTCCTCCTCCTACAGGACAATGCACGCCCGCATGCCGCGCATCTCACGACACGTACCTTACAGGAACTTGGCTGGAGTTGCTGCCACATCCCCCTTACAGTCCAGACCTCGCCCCCAGCGATTTCCATCTCTTCAGGCCACTGAAGGCGTTCCTTGGGGGCCACCACTTCAGCTGCGACGACGAGGTCAAGAATGTGGTCCGATCATGGCTGCTACGCGCCGGTAAGGATTTCTACGCTGCTTGCATCCAAGCCCTCGTGAAACGCTGGGACAAGTGCATTAGCGCAGCTGGAGATTACGTTGAAAAATAAAACTAATTTCTCGCCTGTAAGTTCATTTTACTTTTGCGAAAAATGAAAAGTCCCGGTTTGACTTGAACACCCCTCGTAACATGCACGCCAATCACGGTATCAAATCTGAAGCACATGCACTTATATTCCTCGAAAGTGGTACATCGAGACATAATTAATTTGCACAGACATAATAAGTTTTTATTGCGTTGCTTGCCATGGGAAGAGTCGTTTGCCTCAACTATGTGGGCGGCGTCACAACTGTATCCAAGATGAGAAGAGATCCAATGCTTTTGCAGATTCACTTCAAACTTCTCTACACGCCTCAAGGACCCATTTTCAGTTTCTGTCTCACTTTTACATTCGAACATTTTCAACTTGCATGCCGTGTATTAATGGCAACGACCCCCCGAATAGCAGCACAACATCGCTCTCATACACTGAAGACACCGGCTCTCTGTGGACTCACGCTTTCAAACACAAGGAGCATAAATGTTGGAAGAACTTGCGCGTTACTTCAAGCGTAATCTCAAGGCACGTCAACCAGCAACCGAAATCTGTTTCTTTTCGCTCAACCCATCTATATCCCAACCCAACACCACAAAACGTAACACCGCCTACAGCCGCCATTATATCAGCATCTTCCTGCGCCAACGCGACGCACCGGGTTTTCAGGGTTTTCTGCCGCTCTTCTGTATCGGTCAGGGTTTCGAAATACGCGTCCGGCGTGCCCCAGCCAGCCCCAGCCGAATGGCATATCCTGGCAGGGTGGAAAGTACGAATGAAGAGAATATCAATTTACGGTCTCGGCAGTGCAAGTGGGCCCTTTCTTTGTTTACAAGGCATGTGAGAGTAGTGGGGGAGGGTGTTTGTCCTGCCCCTGGTGCAAACTCTCCCCCACTGCTCTGCTTACGTGTCCATTTCTTCAGAACAGACAACCAGAGAACAAGCTTCGAAATAAAGAATGAAATATTAATATGTTGCCTATTCCTACCCAATCGAGTCTTTTCCCTTATTTTTTTTTCGCACCCGCAAATGCCTACAAGGTTCCTCAATCACAAACAACAATGTCTGCTTTACGAAATTATTATACCTGTGACGAAAAATAGATCACTCTTGCTAAACAACTCCATTAGCTGAACGGACGCGATAACCGAACGACAATTTTCAGACAGGAGAATATTTCGTGTTTTCCATGACAGCGGTCTTTGAACCCTGCACAGTCGATAAGATCTCTAGCATGCATCTCGGCAATACTCGAGGTAACCTAACATCATCATAAAAGTTAAATAAGTAGTAGAATTAACACCTCTTTCTCTTCTCGCTCTCTCTGTTTTTACCAGGCACATGCGTCGACGACTCCTAATGTTGCTGTTATTGCTTTTTTATATTTACATATTTATGTTTTTTAATGCTTCATCGTTATCCCGGGAATCCTAGCGGAACTGGTGTCGGAAAACAAGGTTGGATACAGACACGATCCTGCCCGTTCGTACTTTTTAATTTTTTGAACTGTGTTCTTTATTTTCGTAACAGCAGGTAACCGATTGAATCTTTTCTACACTTCTTGTCACAGGAAAGAGCAGCGTTTTTTTCGTGGAGACATTTCCCTGGCTAAGGCACCCGCGTGAAGCCTCCGATTCTCTCCCGCTTTTTCAGAGTTTGCTGGGATATTTTTCTAGACCAGGGCAGCATGGGTTAGTAAGAAGGGATATGCTATACCATTAGGGTATCTTCAGTGCGAGCTGTACTATTTTGGAAGGTAAATGAATTGGCGCAGCGAGACCGAAACTGTTCGCTTCTGCCAGACATATGACACTCTTCGAGTCACTAGGATAAATAACGTGACTTTTCAATGACATCACATCTATTTAGTGGATGCTACATGCGGAGTATCATGAGCATACGAAGAGCTTATTTCCACATTAAAAATTACCGATCTACGGGGTTAGTTACTCTTCACAGCGAAAATTGTCCAGTTTAATCAGAATACTGCATTATTGTCTATCACCTCACAGCACTGCATTAGTTTTCGAAAACGCTGCCTCTGCATTCGTAACCCAAAACACAATGACGTAAAGTTGTCTCGTTTAATAAATATCATTTTTCAAAGGGAACTACCTCATTCATTTGTACAACAATTCAGAACATGTTTTTTTTAGACAACGATGGGGTATATGCGCAGGAGATAACACATATTTTATCTCCCCAAATTTTCTCGGTTTTTGTGAAGGACGTCGTGGTCGCTCATCTTCCATTTTTGAGCTTGATTATGTCTGCGGCCGAAGATAGTTTGCTACAAACAATCGTCTACAGAAACAAGAAGAAAAAGTACAGCCTGACGGTGGATTTACTTTAACCCGATTGAAGCGACACACCTCTCCCATAGCACAGGAACCCGCCATTGTTGTAATTATACCCTCAAGCGGGGGCTTTTGGCAAAACTGCATCTTATCCTGTTCGCACGTCATAGAAAACGTAATTTCGAGATCATGTGGCTTTGTTTACATGGCTCTTTATCGCTTGCCGAAATATTCCCGTCGGCATAAAGCATGGAGGAGAAGTAAGGAGACCGAACTCGGCTGGAAAACGACGTGCCAATTCCTCGAGTCAATTGTTGGACGCGGCGCGGCGCTCGCGTTCCCTCCGGTACAGTGCCGTGTATGCCAAAAGGAGTCTGGCCATTAGGAGGAGCCTAAAAAAGAGGCTCGACCTGTCAATCAAACTTATGCGCATTTCATTGGTTACCGTTTTCTATGGGGGCTGCCATGACACGAAATTTTCTCCAAGATGGAGGATGGTGCTTGGAACGGCGAAGCGGGAATTTCGTGACAAAAAATTTTCACAGACTACTTTGATTTCATACTGTGAGTATATATCCTCATATACGCATGTGCAAAATCAGCTTCAACTTTCGCTCCACCATCATTATTTGCGTGAAAATGGGATGTTTCGTCGCTAACGTTAGGCCTAGTTAAGATCGTGATACCAGGAAAATAGCAAGAAGGACGACCCTTATACGTAGGATTTTGCATCATATAATTGCATTTCATTTATACATACATCTTTGCTCATTTTTGATTCAATGTACAGGGTGTATGCTATAAAAAGTCAGTCACATTTTCGCGCGTGGCGCGATACCTACTTGACAGACAGACTACCGCTGCTGCGGAGTGAAGAAGTTACGCCTAGAGTCACTAAATAAGCTACGCTTCAGAGTATCGACACTGTGCCGCCATGTTGTTTCGGATGACCTCCAGCGCCATCCATTTAGCGCTCTTCGAAGTGTTGTCTTCTTCCACTGCTGAACTTCACCTTCTTCTATTTCTACTGCCAAAATAGAGGTGGGGCTGGAGGTCATCCGAAACAACATGGCGGCTCAGTGTCGTTACTCTGAAGCGTAGCTTATTTAGTGACTCTAGTTACGCCAGGAAACCCTACAAAAAATCGTCGATATCAGGCACTGCGTTACAAAATAAATACGGCCACGCAAACTTTCGTCTTCATGTATTTCCTATGCGCTATACCGACGTCAACACGCCAGCCTGCCGATAGTTGCTTGTAGCTTCCGCATGGGGCGCTAGTGACGTTGAATCCGAAACAAACTCATGTGGGCGCGTATTTCTGTTATGCACGACACGTACCCGTGGTACTCATTGAGATTTACTTTTAATGAAGCTTGATATGATTTGGTTTAGATATTTTCTACGCATGTTGCGGTTTGTAAGGCACTTCCTAACGAAGCATTTCTGCTCCTTCTCTTAGCAGACGACAGTCTGTTTGACATTGCTTTGTTGCGAGAACGACACTTTTAACCGCCCTTCTAACGTTTTTATTTCATTCATTTTGTGCCTCTATACAGTTTCATGTTTCGTCGCGATGAACTTGCACAGTCTCTTATTGATGTTTCCTTTCTTTGTATGAAGATTCTTGAATGGCGTACAAGAGAGTATTAGATGAAAATCGTCCGGTGGTCCACCGCAATTGATATTTTTGTTGAGTTTCAACAGGTGATAATACATCAGGCTTTGCACGACAATATTGAACTTCTGTTGATTCGACATCGTTGCAGAGACTGGTAGAAGAAAATAATTGCGTTGCCGTGGTATTGGAACATATCAAGGGATAAGATTTTATGTACTTTCCATCTCAGATATGTGTAATTTCAACAAATCCCTAATGAAACGTGCGATATAGACCGCTTGTATATGATAATTTGATCCGACTGCTTTCTTGATGAATGCAATGCCCATTGCAGTCATTACAATTACATCTGGTCTAGTGTATTTCAATTCTTCGTTAGCAAATCTCAAAAACTCCGCCATCAATCCTAGTGGCCCTTCCGACGTTGATGTGCAGATATTTTTATAAGTATTGTAGTTTCGGCATATAAATTCTTGCACCTTCAGTTCTGTAGTTTGTACCATATCCCCGAATACGACCATGTCTAGGACGTATTGAAATGCAGCGATAATGAAATCGTTTCGCGGCTCCTCCTTTTCGAAGCAGTTTTTTATCACATCTTCCCATGACTTATTGTATCGAGTACAAAATCTGTCCATCTTTTCAATGTAGAGCAATTGTCTCTTCTGTTTTCAAGTGCACATCTACACTTAATTAAAAGCATGTCTATGTTTATTTTATTGATTAAAATTTTATTATCTGGTTTAGAATGCTATAATATCCACCTGTCGTGAGAATTATTGTTTTGATTTTGTTCCAAGTATTCACTCGACTGATATTCTATGAGTTGTGAACTTAGCTCGAAGTAATTATTGTCTTGTATTTGTTTCAATTGTTCACTCGATTAACATAAGTAAGTACCTCTAAGATGGGAATGCCTCATAACTCTGAGTTGCATTTCACATTTGATATTTCTGTGTGGTTCATTAGAAATTTCTGTTGCAAGATATTACAAAAATTGATGTAATTAAATTTGTTTCTCGTTTTTGATTGAGCATCGTTGCTACCAATTAATAATTTGGACTTTCTCTACATCTTCAATAACAACCACTTTGACGAAAGATTTCCGTTTCAGGGAAAGGATGCGAAAGGATAGTGACCCCCGCAAGTGATATCGACATCTATTTGCGCTGCACAATAAAATATATCGCCTTTGAACTCTCTTATCTGACTTCTAGAGCGCCCCGTTTGCTGGACGAAGTAATATAGCCCCTAACCCTTTGAGTGATAAAGCATGCGCGGTGCTATGGTCACATAGATAGAGACATAAAGTCTCCTGGCTTTGAGGAAAAGAGTGAAAACAGTGCATATTTTCTACGTCTTGGATACCTCCATCAAGGTTCATAGTGTTTGTTAGAATGAAAATTGTATATTGGTCGATTTTATCTCAGATCTCAGACTTTTTATAATAACACTTGAAATTTGGATTGTAATCGTATTGATTAAGAATATCTTAAATGCGCTATCACTTCTGATTCATTGAAAACTTGTGATTACTGTTAATAAAAATATTGTGTTTGATTTGTGATACCTATTCAATGCTATTGTATCATACCTGTAATAAGTATTGTTACGTGTATTGTGTTCCTTCTATTTCAGATTTTTGGCTAAGTTTTTCCCATTCACGCAGAGTCATAACACATTTCCTAATGACTTTAATAAACATACTTTCACTTATACTTTTGTGTATGGCTATCCTTTGCATGTAAACAGCCTACTGCACACCTGTTGTAGCTGGAAAAATATGATTCAAGTCGGCTCAGGCTGAAAAATGGTGAAAGTCGGCGGCCCAGGCTGAAAATGACGAAAGTCGGCGGCCCAGGCTGAATGGTAAACGCGTGCCCTCCGGCCACACGACGCCCACCTGTCGCGGGAAGGAAGTCGGTCCAAGTAGGAAAATTGTGAAAGAAGTCAACCTAGGGTGAATGGTAAGCGCGCACGCAGCCCTCCGGTCACGCTCCGCCCACCACAGCAGTCCTCCACCCGAGCACCGCCCACCTGTCGCGGGAAGGAAGTCGGCCCAAGTAGGAAAATTGTGAAAGAAGTCAGCCCAGGGTGAAGGGTAAGCGCGCACGCAGCCCTCCGGTCACGCTCCGCCCACCACAGCAGTCCTCCACCCGAGCACCGCCCACCTGTCGCGGGAAGGAAGCCGGCCGAAGTAGGAAAATTGTGAAAGAAGTCAGCCCAGGGTGAAGGGTAAGCGCGCACGCAGCCCTCCGGTCACGCTCCGCCCACCACAGCAGTCCTCCACCCGAGCACCGCCCACCTGTCGCACAAAGGAAGTCGGCCCAAGTAGGAAAATTGTGAAAGAAGTCAGCCCAGGGTGAAGGGTAAGCGCGCACGCAGCCGTCCGGTCACGCTCCGCCCACCACAGCAGTCCTCCACCCGAGCACCGCCCACCTGTCGCACAAAGGAAGTCGGCCCAAGTAGGAAAATTGTGAAAGAAGTCAGCCCAGGGTGAAGGGTAAGCGCGCACGCAGCCCTCCGGTCACGCTCCGCCCACCACAGCAGTCCTCCACCCGAGCACCGCCCACCTGTCGCGGGAAGGAAGTCGGCCCAAGTACGAAAATTGTGAAAGAAGTCAACCTAGGGTGAATGGTAAGCGCGCACGCAGCCGTCTGGTCACGCTCCGCCCACCACAGCAGTCCTCCACCCGAGCACCGCCCACCTGTCGCACGAAGGAAGTCGGCCCAAGTAGGAAAATTGTGAAAGAAGTCGGCCCAGGGTGAAGGGTAAGCGCGCACGCAGCCCTCCGGTCACGCTCCGCCCACCACAGCAGTCCTCCACCCGAGCACCGCCCACCTGTCGCGGGAAGGAAGTCGGCCCAAGTACGAAAATTGTGAAAGAAGTCAACCTAGGGTGAATGGTAAGCGCGCACGCAGCCGTCCGGTCACGCTCCGCCCACCACAGCAGTCCTCCACCCGAGCACCGCCCACCTGTCGCACGAAGGAAGTCGGCCCAAGTAGGAAAATTGTGAAAGAAGTCAGCCCAGGGTGAAGGGTAAGCGCGCACGCAGCCCTCCGGTCACGCTCCGCCCACCACAGCAGTCCTCCACCCGAGCACCGCCCACCTGTCGCGGGAAGGAAGCGGCCCAAGTAGGAAAATTGTGAAAGAAGTCAACCTAGGGTGAATGGTAAGCGCGCACGCAGCCCTCCGGTCACGCTCCGCCCACCACAGCAGTCCTCCACCCGAGCACCGCCCACCTGTCGCGGGAAGGAAGTCGGCCCAAGTAGGAAAATTGTGAAAGAAGTCAACCTAGGGTGAATGGTAAGCGCGCACGCAGCCGTCCGGTCACGCTCCGCCCACCACAGCAGTCCTCCACCCGAGCACCGCCCACCTGTCGCACGAAGGAAGTCGGCCCAAGTAGGAAAATGGTGAAAGAAGTGTCGCGACGCGAAGAAAAGAGTCGAAGACAGGCAGCAGGAGGAATAGCCAGTTTACTGGGCAAAAGCGCGACTAGAATGAACGCGGGTGAAGATGATGCGTGCCGACGAGCTTGGCTGGTCACGAGGGCGTGGCCTAGCATCGTCGTCAGCTACAGGTACCCCCTCCCTGGACCGTATGCCGGCGAGGTATGAGACGGACAGAAGGTAGGCCGGGTGCCCAATGTACCGAACGTGACGGATGCACCGGTGAGGGCGGGCAGGGGGACGAGGCACGAGAAGGCTCGGGCACCGAGGTGATGGCAGGCAAAAAGGCAGGCTTGACACGATCCACCGAGACCACCTCGAGCCGGTTAGGAAGCCTAATGGTGATGGTCTTCGCTTGACGAGAGTGGACGGGAAAAGGGCCGTCGTACGGGGGTTGGAGAGGTTTACGAACCGCGTCGTGCCGCAGAAACACATGGGTTGCGGAATGAAGAGCCGGATGAATGAAGACGGGACGGGACGAAGAGGACCGTGTGGGCAGTGGTCGCAAGTCAGCACAGTAGGACTGCAGGCGAGTGGCGTAGTGAAGAAGGTCAGGAGCGGGTTGGGCGAGAGTTGCATGGTCGAAGAATTCTCCTGGTAGTCTTAACGGCGCGCCATACACGAGTTCAGCAGGTGAGACAGGTGCGTCTGTCTTGATGGCAGCCCTGACGCCAAGGAGAATTAGTGGCAGGCGTTCCACCCAGTGGCTGGGGTCGTCATGTGAGCGCAGGGCGGTCTTCAGAGTGCGGTGGAGCCGTTCTACGAGGCCGTTGGCGCAAGGGTGATAAGCCGTCATCTGTCGATGTTGGGAGCCGAGAAAACGGCACATCTCTGCGAACAGACGGGAGGTGAACTGGCGGCCTCTGTCGGTGGTAATCGTAGCGGGCGCGCCGTAGCGGGCCACCCAAGTGTCGAGGAAAACGCGCACCACCGTGTCAGCAGTTATGTCGGCGATGGGAATGGCTTCCGGCCAGCGGGTGAAGCGGTCAATGCAGGTGAAAAGGTAGGCTTTGCCGGCAGATGTCGGAAGGGGACCCACCAGGTCCAGATGAACATGACGGAAACGAGCATCGGGTGTAGGAAACGGTGATGGAGGGGAAAGTGTGTGGCGCTGAACTCTTGAGCGCTGACAGGCCAAACATAGGCGGGCCCAATCGCGGACGTCTCGGTTCAGCGAGGGCCAGACAAAGCGAGCCGCAATGAGCTTTTGAGTGGCCTTGATTCCTGGGTGGTGCAGGGAGTGAAAAACGTCGAAGATGTGTCGTCGAAAATCTTGCGGAATGAGGGGTCGTGGGCTGCCGGTGGAAACGTCGCACAGCAAATGGTAAGGCGTTCCAGGGAAGGGAATTTTGTGGATGGACAGAGATTGTGCACAAGCAATGAGGTCTTGGATGGCAGCATCGTGGTCCTGAGCGTGCGCAATTGAGGCGTAGTCGACAGTGGTCGGGAACGTGAGGGCGGAAATCCTTGCCCGTGAGAGAGCGTCCGCTGCGACGTTGCTGGTGCCAGGGAGGTGTCGAATATCTGTGGTGAATTCGGAGATGTACGCGAGATGGCGCAACTCCCGAGGCGAATGAGATGAGGAACCGGATGAGATGGCGTACGTAAGGGGCTTGTGGTCGGTGTAGACTGTGAAATTGCGTCCTTCGAGAAAGTGGTGGAAGTGCTTGATGGCGAGATATGTGGCAAGCAATTCACGGTCAAACGTACTATACCGGGCCTCCGCCGGCTTCAGAGGCTTTGAAAAGAAGGCGAGTGGCTGAAGCTGTTCGTCAGGCGTGACTTGATGGAGGGCACCACCAACAGCTTCAGAAGACGCGTCGACGGTAAGGATGATAGGGGCGTCAGGAATTGGGTGAGCGATGAGCGTAGCCTCGGCCAGGGCACGCTTGATGCCGTGGAATGCTGTTTCGGCGGCAGCAGTCCACGCGAGCGGTTTGGAAGGTCCACCGGGCCCAGAAAGGAGGGAGCAGAGCGGGTGGATCAGCTGGGCACAATGGGGGACGAAACGGCGGTAAAAATTTATGAGTCCTAAAAATTCTCGGAGCTTGCGTCTGGTGGCAGGACGCGGAAAATTGTCGATGGCTTCTACTTTGCGGCGGAGTGGGGTGATTCCTTCGGCGTCAATGTGATGGCCAAGAAACTCGATGGTAGAGACGCCCAGTTCACATTTTGCAGGGTTGACGACGACGCCATATTCTCTAAACGCTGGAAAAGCTGCTGGAGGTGACCTTCGTGCTCGGCGGGGCTGGAGCTGGCCACCAGGATGTCGTCGAGATAGCAGAAGCAAAAGTGGAGGCCGCGCGTGACTTCGTCAATAAATCTTTGAAAAGTCTGCGCCGCATTTCGCAAGCCGAAAGGCATCCGGATGTACTCGAATAATCCGAACGGGGTCGTGATGGCAGTTTTTGGAATGTCGGCGGGCTCCACGGGAATTTGATGGTATGCCTTGATGAGATCAATTTTGGAGAAGGTAGTGGCTCCATGAAGGCGGGCGGCGAAGTCATGAATATGTGGCAATGGGTATCGGTCGGGAATGGTCACAGTGTTGAGAGCGCGATAGTCCCCGCATGGGCGCCAGTCCCCTGGGTCTTTTTTTGGGAACCATATGAAGCGCAGACGCCCAGAGGCTGCTAGAGGGACGAATGTAGCCAAGCGCGAGAAGATGGTCAAATTCGCGTCTGGCGATGGCGAGGCGCTCAGGTGGAAGGCGTCTCGGCTTGGCATGCACAGGGGGGCCCTTGGTAAGAATGTGGTGCGTGGTGGAGTGACGAGGTGGAGTGTCCGGTGGAGGCAACCGGATGACATCGGGGTACTCGTCAAGAAGGGCGCGAAATTGCTCCGGAGCTGACGGGCGGACAATGACAGGGCTGATCGGTGCATGTAAGGCACGTACTCCGTGGACAAACAGACCGGTACTGTTGTCGTGGAGCTTCCTTCTTTTGATGTCGACCAGCAAATCAAAATGGCGTAGAAAGTCGGCGCCCAAGATGGCATCGGAAACGTCTGCGATGATGAAAACCCATTGGAAGCTGCGTCGTAATCCAAGGTTCAATGTAAGTGAACGTTCGCCGAAGCACTTGATGGGGGATGAGTTGACGGCGCGCAGGGAATGAGGGGAGGAACGATGGCGATCGCAGGGAACTGGTGGGATGATGCTCACTTCAGCGCCAGTGTCGACGAGGAAGCGAAGATGATTGATGGAGTCGATGACGTAAAAGAGGCGGTTGCCGTTGCCTCCAGCAGCATCTGCCGCCATCAGGTGCTGGGGTTTCCCGCCGTTTCCCGCCCACGAGCATGGTGGTTTGCACTGGCGGGCGTGCGCACCAAAGGTGCGGTGATACCAGCAGAAGGGCGATGGCGGACTTTGTGCTGGTGACGGCGTGCGGTATCGACGTGGCGAATAATGGCGAGTGCGGGATTGACGGCCACGAAAGCGAAACGGAGATGGTGAGCGGTGGCGTGGCGTGGTTGCATTTACCACAAGGGTAGTCAGGCCGGTCACTAACTCAGTCAGACGATTTACGCTGCACTGCAGGCTGTTGACAGTCGCCGTGAGGTCTGTGGCGATAGGCTGAACGGCGGATTCGGGGATGGACAGGGCAGCTGGCTGAGACGGATGGAGAAGATGCGCAGCGCGCGAAGCGCAGATTGGATGAGATGCCGAGGAAGATGGAGTGGTACGTAAGTCGAGAATGCGGTCGGCGAGGCGGGCAAGATCATCCAACGACATCTCACCAGCAGCCGTGAGGACAACGCGTATGTCGGATGGAAGGCGCTGAAGAAATACTTCTTGCATAATAGCCGGGTCAACAGGTGTGCTTCCCGTAAGCTGCCTCATACAGCGAAGTAACTGTGAAGGCTTTTGGTCGCCAAGTTCCTCTGCGCCCAGCAGTTGTTGTAAGCGGCGATGGATGGAGAGCGCTGTTCGATCAAGGAGCTCGCGCTTTAGCGTGTCATACGGAGCTTGCGCTGGAAGGGCGCTAACGGCGTGGCCAAATCTGGACGTCTGCGCTGTGATATGCCGGGCGTCGAATTGGCGCTCAACCTGCGCAAACCAAAGTTCCGGGTCTTGACTCCAAAATGGGGGGAGACGGAGGGAAACGGTCGGGTCTTCATGGGTAACGGCCGTGCCCGAAGTGCCAGGCGAAGTGTTGGTGCCAGATCGAAGAGTAGGCATGCCTGGGTCGTCTGGATGCGCGGAAGGTTGGTGCATATAGTCTTCGGGTCACCAGTTGTCGCGACGCGAAGAAAAGAGTCGAAGACAGGCAGCAGGAGGAATAGCCAGTTTACTGGGCAAGAGCGCGACTAGAATGAACGCGGGTGAAGATGATGCGTGCCGACGAGCTTGGCTGGTCACGAGGGCGTGGCCTAGCATCGTCGTCAGCTACAGAAGTCAGCCCAGGGTGAAGGGTAAGCGCGCACGCAGCCCTCCGGTCACGCTCCGCCCACCACAGCAGCCATCCACCCGAACGCCGCCCTGTTACATGTGGTGAAGGTTTTTCGGCTGGGTTTTTCTCCTTCACCTGATTGGCATCACAATTCCCAGCACTATTAGTTTTAATAAATATATCTCAACTTGAATGGCATTACAATTGGCATTATTAAATATATTTTCACTTGTACTTTTTGTGTATGACCCTTCTTTGCATGTCTCTGCATGTTATAATCGCGCGGACAAGCCTCCGCACACGCGCCGCGCAGGGAAAAATACGCGCAGGGCTCAGGGCGGGGAACCTGTAGTTTCTCACCACCGTAGCCTGGACAAGACTGAATAGTACTAGCATCTGCAATGCATGTCCATGTGTCTTCTCTGATCAGCAGCATTTTCATTTTAAACTTCCACGCCTGGTAGTTGCCATCCGCCAGCTTCACCACTGTGAACTTACTGGAGTCTCCCATGGCTTGAGCCAGCAAACGAGACGGAGGCAACTAGTGGTGAAGAGCGCAGCCTGGGCCCATAACCTGAAGTAAGGAACGCAAAGACCAGGCAATGCCAGCGAACACGACAGGTTTACTGTGCGGGTGGGCAGCGCAAAGTCAGCTAAGAACTGAGGCACATGACAAAGTGCACGCACGCCCACAGTAGTTGTCGCTCTCTTCTAACAGATATAACGCCCTCTGCTAACAAAATGGATTTTGCCTTTCTACTGACTTCTTATGTACTCTTTATTTCCTACATTGCAGTCTGTTGACTTTGACTTCCTGTTGATCAAGTAAACAGGAATTTCTGTTGACTATGTGTGTACTAGGCTTGGTCGCAAACGAGATGCACAGCATCACAGGCCAATTATTGTCAAGTTTGTGAACTTTAAGCAGAAAGATTTAATTCTAAGGAGTGCTTTCAAGCTGAAAGACGCTCGTGAAGTAAATGTTTATATACACGAAGACTTTTCATCACGAGTAAGAACACATCGCAAATGTCTGTGGGAGTTCGGGAAACAGTTTCGAGTGGCCGGGAAGCGTGTCCAACTTTCATTTGACAAACTAAGAGTCGACAATCTGACATACGTCTTCGATGAAAATATGAGGAAAGTTGTAGAAGATAAACGTAGTTCTTCCCGTTTCACCAGTGCAGAGGGAAATGCTCCCCCCGCAAATACTGGTATATGACGAAATCAGACCTCGTATGCTTCTCGTTCTCCTTTTGTAGTGCTTGTTATTAACTTTCGTAGTTTTATGTCTGTTCAAGACTCAGTTTATGAGGTAACAGAAATGTGTAATACCAGCGTTATCCTAGGCACCGAAACATGGCTTACAAGTGATATAGATGATTGTCATCTTTCCATGTGTTCAACTTTTACTATTCATAGGAAAGATAGACTGGGGAGACGGGGTGGTAATGTAATGATCGCTGTTCACAAACGGCTAAATTCATATTCTATTGATATCGAGACTAACCTTGAAGTACTGTTTGTAAAAATTGACGGTGGTTCGTTCAGTGTTATTGCCGGAGTATGTTATCGGCCACCAGATGCTGCATCAGATTTTAATGACAAGCTTCATGCCTGTATTTCTACAATCTGTGCAAAATATCCAAATAAAATGTTGATGTTAGGCGGTGACTTCAATTACCCTGGTATAAACTGGAGTTTAGTTGAGGTAGCCCATGACAGTCGGAATAGAGCAGAGTTAGTCGGATTTCTTGATATTTGCAGCGAATTTCTGTTACAGCAGGTAGTCATTTGTCCCACGCGTGGAAGTGCTGTCTTAGATCTGTTGTTAACTAATAGACCTGTCCTGCAGGTTGATTATCTTGACGAGATCAGTGATCATAAGGCGGTTTCGATTTCAATGGACATTAATTATGTGCCACAGAGTAAAACGGCTAAACGTATTTTTGATTATAAAAATGCGGACTTGTCTGGCATTCAGTCGTTTATGCAAAACTATGCTTCAGAGTTTGCATCTTCATGGCGTGACCGATCTGTAAATTCAAATTGGTTGTCGTTTAAAAATACGATCTTATGCTGCGCGGACATGTATGTCCCTTGTATCACAATCAATGATCGTTATAATTGTCCTTGGTACAGTTGCGAGCTGAGACGCTTGTCAAGAAAAAAGAAAAGACTTTACCGGCAGGCCCGAAACAGTAACGCACATGATGCGTGGGAACGTTATCATTTTCTTGCTTCAGAGTATAAACAGAAATTTAAAAATTCAAAAAAGAAATTCTACAGGGATGACCTGTTGGAAATGCTGCGAAACAACCCTAAAAGATTTTGGAACACAGTTAGGTGCCAAGCTGGGCAAAATGCAAATAGACCCTTGTTTCACGATAATGGGGAGGTTATGTCCGACGAGGAGTGCTCTGTTGCCTTGAATAATTATTTTTCCTCTGTGTTTGTTCAAGAATCGGACATTCTCCCACGTGTACTGATGTTGAATGATGAAAATGTTACATATGTGAATGACTACGGACCAATTGTCTTTACAGCTGAGGGCATCTCTAAAGTAATAGATTTCTTGCCTCTATCTAGTTCTCCTGGTTGTGACCACATTTCTTCTAAACTATTAAAAATTACTAAAAACTCGTCGTCAAAGATACTCCAGATAATATTTCAACAATCACTGGACTATGTAGAATTGCCCTCAGACTGGAAGCATGCAATTGTTACTCCTATTCCGAAAACTGAGAAACCCACTGACATCTCTCAATATAGGCCCATTTCGTTAACGTGTATTTGTTGCAAAGTTATGGAGCATATTATATGCTCACATGTCAGAAAGTTCTTAGACATAAATGAAATTCTGTTTAGAAATCAACACGGGTTTAGAAAATATCGTTCATGTGAATCACAGTTGTTCGAGTTCGTCACTGATGTCTTTGAAAGTATGAATAACGGGAAACAAGTTGACGCAGTTTTTATCGATTTTAAAAAAGCGTTCGACAGAGTCCCGCATAAACGACTTTTAAGTAAGATAAGACATCAGGGCATCGACAAAAATATCACAGAGTGGTTTTCATGTTTTCTAACTGATAGAACACAATGTGTTAAATGGAATGGCACACTATCCCCCGTCTCGAAGGTTTTGTCAGGTGTCCCACAGGGATCTGTCGTGGGCCCTCTTTTGTTTCTCATTTATGTCAATGACATTCATTTAAACATTCACAGTACTGTGCGGCTTTATGCTGACGACATGGTATTGTATCGGCAAATCACTTGTTTAGAAGATTCTGTTATTCTTCAAAATGACTTGCTTTCTTTGTGCGATTGGTGCAACAGATGGCAAATGGAGATAAATGTATCTAAAACTAAATGTATGAGCCTTACAAGGTCGAAAAGAATCATAGCAAGTGATTATACCGTTGACGGTATACAGCTGGACCGGGTCACTGTGTATAAATACTTAGGTGTGCATATATGTAATGATCTTTCTTGGAAATATCATATTGAACAGACTTGTTGTGCCGCCTTGAGGACGCTTGGTTTTTTGCGTTCCACACTATATCTTGCATCTTCCGAAGTCAAATTTTTGGCATATACCTCATTTGTACGACCAAAATTAGAGTATGCCTCGTCGATTTGGAGCCCATGGCAAAATTATCTTGTTCAAAAGTTGGAATCTGTGCAATCGAAGGCGGTCCGCTTTATATTTAATAAATACGATCGCGAATCCAGTATAACAGAGTTTAAACGACAAAAAGAAATTCCCTTGCTAGCAAATAGGAGAAAGATTCATCGTCTACAAATAATTTACAATCTTTACGATACAAATTCTGATTATCTTTCTGCGGCACCGCCCTATTCTGAACGTACACGCCATCCCCATACATTGTTTGTTCCCCTATCACGGACGGAGTATCATAAAAACTCGCCCCTGTTGTCAGGTGTACGGGATTGGAACATGCTTCCGTCAGACGTTTTCCAAGGCGGCGGACAAGCACGATTTGTTAACATGTGCGAGGAGCTGTATCTCTTTTAATGTATTTACGCATGTGCGTACAAATAATTAAGTACGCTGTGTTGTTTCTCGAAATAGGTTGTAAGTATGAAAGAATGTTCGTTTTTTGTTCTCTTGGTGACCTTTGTTACTGTGCAACTGCCCTCTTTTGGTGTAACCCTCCCCCCTTATTTAATGCCTTACGGCCCTTAAGGTAATAAAACGAAACGAAACGAAACGAAACTACCTGTGGGCTACATTATGTGTACTTTCTGTGACGAAACTTCGATTGACAACGTGTACAAAGCTTGTTTACTACAATTATATGTACTTTCTGTAGACGGATTATACAGGAGGTCATGTTGAAATTCTTGTGACTTCCTGTGCGCAAAGCACAGGAACTCGCGTCGCCGCTGCAGACGCTGCTTTGTCTCGACACCTGTGACGTCACTAGTGTCGGGCGTGGTCGGGGATACCGAAACCGGATATGGAATTCGCATACAATTAAATTCATTTTCTCTCCAACGAAGAAGAATTAAGCTTTCTCGTTTCACATGTAGCATACACGTCCTATTTGGAATCTAATACAGTCGTTACAAGGTATATTTAAACAGGTAGCGCAACTCCCATAGGCCCCTGTGTCTTCAGAATGACGCCATGATAGAGACGGTCAGCGCCATCCATCCGTTGCGCGGACTACTACGATTGTAAATAAATGACGTCGGAGACGACGTCACTAGTATGAATAATAAGTAGTGCATAATTAGCCATGCACGTTTATACTGGCCCACTTCGCTTGCCTTGTATTCCCTTTTCCGCGCCCAGTCAACAATACCAGACGAGAACACAGAAAAATAAAGCATATCCGATTTAATGAATCATATCAATTCCAAATCCATACAGTTATCACAGATTTTGACAACTCCAAACAGAAAGGTGTCGTGATGACCACAGAGAAATTAGAAAGGCTCACGTAAGGCCCATTTCTCACCTAGAGCTATACGTACATCTAGTGATCAGACGTTTGCATTCATTCAATGAGTGGCCGTTATAGGTCCATTGCAGCAAAACACAACATGGTTGGTGCACAGTTGGTTCCTGCTAACACTCACACCATCATGGCCGCTCGTCCCATGACGAAATCTTTTTTTCGCGGCCCCAGCAACAGGAGATGCATTGTTGCATTCATCTGTTCACACCTGTTAATCTTGGTCTATACAGCACGGAGATGTGAAGGTCGCTTCCTGTTTGGCCCAAAGTACCTGTTTAACCCAAAGTCCGTATTACAATGCACGGACGCACGGTATACAGATACAGAGACACACGGATAAACACCCCCCAACTGTATCACATGCGCAAAGGAGCAGGATACGGAAATGTACTGGAGTGGTAGATGTGCACGAGCGGGGCAACAGAAAGCTTTTTCTACATTGAAATTAAGAATAACCTATTAGTACACACACAAGCCAGGCCCATGTTGTAAAGGTTTTCTGTTTACAACCGTACTTCTACTGTCAACACCCAGGATCGCTCGCGCCTCTTGCTGGTGGCCTTGCCGATGGGTCTGATTTGGTATTTTCTCTTGTTTTCGCTACCAGTTTAGATATACCTTGGTCGTTATTCCACCAGACCTCCGGACTGTCGCTTTAAGGGACTAATCAAAACAAAATATGGGTTTCACCCAATGAAGTGGGCTATTAATCGCATGGCGACGATAGTCCCAGCGGTCAGTCGGGGTGCATGGGCCCCACGAGGCTTTCTTTCTTTCTTTCTTTTTTTTTTAAATGTTCATTCGTATGAAGCATGCGATTTCAGAATGAGAGAACTGATGTTCTGAGGCTGGAACAACAAAGAAAGGACAAATACATACAAAGCGTCATACAAAGCCTCATCTTTCATCGTTCTTCAGCATACGATTTGTCGGATATCCAGGGATCATAACCTTCATTTCGACTGTCAGCAGGGTAGGCTCATCGGAAAGTTCCGGGAGGTACCACACATCCCCACAGTCGGAGCCGGGGGTTGCAGGTTTGGTTACCTTTGTGGAAGTGATTTTCCCGCCGTTCGAAACGTTGTTGACGCAATATTACATTTCGTGCCTCGATACAGAGAGGCGGACGCAGCCAGTAAATGTGGCATTTGACTAAAGCGCTGAGTACAAAAAGCACTTTTATGCACATCGATATTAACTGCGCTGCCATTGTGCGTCCGAGAAAGAAAAAACTGCCGACGCAGATATGGGGGACGTGTCTCGAAGAGTCCAGTATATCGCGTTGCATAAGGGTGGAATGAGTAAATGTTATTAACACAGTTTATTAAACCTGATATTTGAGAAACAGACATTTAGCTGACTATTCCTGTGTCCGATTTTTAACAACGGTAGCGGTTCTTCTTCTAGCTCATTTACAGTTTTTTTTTCTCTCTCTCTCTTCACGTTAGGGCTTCTGTATAGCGGGTGACGGACACTATACACTGCCGGCCAACCGTGTTTGTGGATACTTGATTCTCTACAGCGAAGCAGGCGTGTTTGTTGCGTGTCTACACTCTTGGATCCGGAGCATACGGTTCGCGATGGGAGTTTTAATACGACTTGATGACTTTCCTGTAGGGGGAAGGAGGCCAGCAGTGTATGTGTTGGTCACGGTGTTACCGTGTTTATTTTTTGCGTGACAAAGTTATGCAGAATTATGTAGTGCGACTCAATGGGACCCCCGTATTTTGTGTACACTCCTTGGTAATCTGGAGCATGAGTTCTGCGAAATCCGTTTTGTGTACGTTTTGCATTTACAGTTTGCAATTTCTTACTACCATGCCATTCTACCTTCAATAAATCCGAGTTGCACCAATTTGTTACGTTCTTTCAATACATAATTCTGGAAAGATTGTTACATTGAAGCACTGACATCAAATGTGTGGGATTTAGGGTATGACACCAGCTCTCTCGCGTTGTTGCTAAAATGTCGATTGTTAATGCCATGGGGGTAAGGTTAACGCGCGGATGAGCACGCCGCCCAAGACAAAAACGGCATCGGCGCACATCTCTACTCAGGACCGGCCAGCTATCACTTGGCGACGCCCGACGCGACATCAGCAGCGGAAGAAGCCGCTCCGTCAGAGCGCACGATTTTCATGTTCCCACCACAGTGGCATTCCGTTAGCAAAAAGCAGACGAAAATCAGGAGGCGTGGCCTTTATCTGTCACCTTATTGGTCGCCAGTATATCGTTCTCGGCAGCTTTCGCCGGCGTCGTAAATGAACTTCGGCACAGGAATTTTTTTGGGGCTCGATCTCTCTCCTCTGAACACCAGAAATGCGCGTCTATTTCCGTTCACGACGTCGCTTCGCCAAGTGAAAGCAAGCCCCGCTTCCAGCAATTTGTGCTCGCCGCTGCCACAGAGTTCCCTGAATATGCGCGCCGCCGCAGTCGATTCCACCGATCGGTGCGCCCCTGTCGGTGAATGGAATATTATTTTTTTCCCTACAGATTTGACAAGTCGACTTGGTGAAAACATGCGCACCTGGAAATAATACTGCGACCGTCCCACAGACCATCTAGTTATATATGGCGAACTGGAGCTTCAGCTCTCAGCAGCAATGAAACAATGGCTATTACTAGTCTAGATGCCAAAGCTCGTGACTTGGTTGTTCCACTTTCTGGCAATATTGCGCACGCTTGTGCTGCTAGCTACCCAGCGTGAAAGGGAGTTTCCTATTATATCCGATTATATAACTTGGACTTTTCGATAATATCACTGTCTTGGAAGTGTAAATTTTTGCACGAAATTTACAAATGTCCTTGAATATCGCCAATTTTTCAATTTGTAAAATTCGCAAAATTTAGGGTCGCGCACACAATAAGGGATTTCGTGTTGTTGCCCAAACGCGCTTTCCCTATTGAACTCTGGAAAGCGGGTTTTCCTCAAACATTGTATTGGTTAGTGCACAAGCATTGGTTAGTGCTCTTGATGCTATGGACTTCAATATTACAAACAGCGTGTAGAACTGGGCGCGATTCCTAACTGTCTTCTCACCCACTTTAAACAAAATTCATGGCATGATTGAGTTACTCTGATAAGGAAACTCCAAGAAAAGAGGAAGAAGTTAGAAAACAGCAAGAGAAAGAAGAAGGTAGAATCAGAAACGAAGATAGTGTTTGACGATGGAGGATGCACCACCCGCGGGAGCTACTGTCCCAAGACAGAAAGTGGCGGCGCGCTGCAGGTCCTTAGACCATTATGCCGAGTCCGACGTCGATTTGGCCCGGAAAAGGTCCATGAACAGGGACTACTTAAAGGAGGTCGCACGGGACCTCAAGTCCATCCCGGTCCTCTTGTTACTGGGGGACATCTTCGCCTTTGTTATTCTTATCATCTTGTCTAACATACTCAATCACGTGTTGCCACAAGCAAAGACGACCTCCCAGACTAGCGTAGAGCAAGTTACGCAACCTATTGTTGAAGTCATCCGGGAACGACGAACGTGCAACCTCCCACGCTGTGGAGCCATTGGTCACGCACTCACGTACAGTCTCAATGACGCCATCCCGCCTTGCAGCAGCGTGTGGGATCATGCGTGTACCGGATGGATCACAGCTCCTGAACCGGTATACCGGAAAGTGATTCTTGGTTCGGCAAACCTCTACGTCGAGGACATGTACAAGGACATGCAGAGAACCCTTTTGACCATGAACGTGGCAACTCGAACTCCGAACGCAATGCAGAAGGCTTCTACCTTCTACCAGAGCTGCATTCGACACAGAATGGAAGCGGAAGATGCCATGGATGAACTCAGATTATTGTTCAACAGGTACTCTTTGAGAAGCTGGCCCTATGAAGCATTCGCTGAGAACATAATTAGCACAGTACTTCCCAGGTACCTACACGACACGCAGGACAACGCAATCTTAGGTGTACAAAGTGCGAACCTCGCGCCAAGAATGTCCATCATAGAATCGCAGCTCAGGACTAATAAGACAGTATACCTTGCTTTGGATTGCCCTTCATTTCCCATGCCTCGATACGTATACACACAGACGAAAATGGGCCCAATGCGAAGCCGTTACTCGACCTACATGAAGGATGCCATCACCAGTTACTCCCCGCATGTTGGCAATACAACCTTAGAAGGAATATTTGCCTTCGAGAGAAACCAGGCTTTCGTGGTTCGAAAGCACTGCTACAGGAGGAGATTCAAGCGTGTTACTGTTGAGGATTTGACTCGCGACATACCGGGTGTCAACTGGGCCACATTTTTAAGTGACATAGTTGGACTTGGATCGTCCTTTAAGGTTGTTGCAAGGACCGAAATTCTAATTCGATCCACGAACTACCTTCGCTACGTGGCAAGTTTGAGGCAAGGAGCGAAGAACGTGCGGGCTGTAAACTACATCGGTTGGCGTTTGCTGCATCTTTTTGGGCGACACGCGTCGAGAGAACTGCGACGGTACGAGGACACATTTCGAGAAGTTGACATCAACGTGCACCAAGAGCAGGACCTTTCTAAGGAATGTCTCATGTTGGCCAACGATGTGATGCCCATGGCTGTCGGTAGGGTGTACGTTGAGACTCACACCCGAATTAAGACATTCGTTAAAGTGAACCGAATGATACAAAGCATACTCTTTGGATTGAAACACATGCTTTCGGAGGCATCTTGGATAGCTAGTGGTGAGCTGCAAACTGCGTACGCCCATATCGGTGCCATCCGAACAATGGTCAGCATTCCGCCTTGGATTGCGAACGATACTCTTCTCACAGAGTACTACAATGATCTGGCCATGGATCCATACAACGCCCCATTCTTCGGGATTCTGGTGAACGCCACAGCGCACATCGCCAAGAAACGATTCACGTCCCTTGACATCCAAGAGGACATTATATCGGGAACGGATGAAGAGAGGAAGAAAGCCCAAGAAAGAGCCGCCATCAGCATCAAGCACCTACACTCCTTCATCTTTCCAGCCAGGATAGTAGACCTGAACCTACATAGATATAACCCGCGCCAATCCCTTCTGTATGACGTTGTCGACAACGTCATTTTACTACCCGCTGGCATACTGCAGCCACCGTATTACGATCCGGACGTCCCGTACGCATTAAACTACGGCGGACTGGGCGTACTCCTGCTGCACGACATTATCACCGAGTTCTTCCGTTTTTATTTCAACATTGCCAACAACAACTGGAGGGTAAAGCTGAAATGCATCAACAGCGGAGTATACACCGAGAAGGAGGACAACACTGGCGCAGTTTCTGAAAGACGGGACGTGTATACTGTCGCTTTCACTATGATGATAGTTCGCGTTGCGTACAACGCTTACCATTACTACATGGATGCAGAGGACGATCAAGTCATCTCAGGAGTCTGGCCAGCAGCTAATCCCGACCAAATGTTCTTCCTCTCCGCAGTGAGAACTGTGTGTTCCCTAACGCGCGACAGACACTGGGCACGGCTCATGCAGGCAGACATGACCAAGTCGCAAATACCGCTTCTAGAGAAGATAAAGCATGCCTTTCAAGGTTTATCAGAGCTCCACGACGCCTTCCACTGTAGCAGGAATAAAAAAGGTGAGTTCTACATATGTATGGAGGATAAACCCGTCATGGAGGAATCGCCAGCCACTTGAATGTTTGTCGGTGCTTCTGGAAGAATAAACGTCCTCTCGATAAACAATGTGTTTTCCTGACGTTCTTGTTGAGGGTTGAGAGCTGTTCTTTTTGTTGCTACAGAATATGCGGGGATGCACATTTGTATCTTGATAAGCTATTTCAAAAAAATAGCTTACTGTTTGCAGCAAAAAAAAAAAAAGAAAAAGAAAAATGCTGTTGCACCATTTTTCTTGAGTACCATACAGCAAGACGCAACGATCTCTTACCCAGCAGTTCTGTTCCACTCGTACTCAAACCCCGTTCCTAGCAGAGGAACATAGAACGCGACCCTAGTATCTACTTCACTGTCCTACTCGTAATTCTACATCCCACCGGAAATGACATTCAATTACAAAATTCCCCGTCCTAAAATCGTTCCAAGATAACCTGAAACTCGCAAAGCGCACCGTTAGAGTTGCTGCTTACTACGATTTTAATGTTTCCACCATGAATAGAGCAGCGAGCAGAAGGTTGAAGGTTTTCACCAAATCTGTCATTAAATATCACAAATATGATGCATTCAATTCGAATAGTTCTAGACGAGAATAACACATGGCAAAAGATCATCTCGGGATACATTGGCAATTCCTCGAACGTGTTTCTTACATGCACTCCAATTCTGAAGAGCCCATATAGGTGACATTAGCCCCTGCCACATTATGTCGCTAGACATAAAATATCTCTTCTTTTCATTGGGCAATACTCATGATTTGTCGAGGCTGAGGACAACACTGGAAATTGACATAACTGCTTTCTCTGACCTGCGCCCGTCGTGCACCGCTGTCAGCTGCAACGCCGATTATTGTTGTGTTGGTTCTTCGATTGCTCCCAAACTCAGTGCTCGATAATTCGTCATGCTCTTTTTCTGCCGATCTTATACGTCGTCGCGTTGATGTAATTTTTATTCTTTAGTCAGGCCCATTACTTGGAACCCAACTCATGACTTATGCCTGACGGCCAGAATTGATTTTCACGTCAGGAGCGCCATCGAGTTGTGTTCTTTGACATAACGCTATTCCCGGACATGGATCCGAAGTACTTGAAGGAGATCCGCGGAGAAATGCGCTCAAAGTATTTTTTCCTCATCCTTACTTTCTGCCCCTTATTCCCACGTTCATTGCGTTCGCTCATATTGAATAGCAGACTTTACAGATGTGGGCGCGGTAGCATGGGAACTATGAGCGCCACTGCTCTGTCGTCTGGTCCGGTTCTAGTTTACCCAGACTGACGCTGCTGCTGTGAGCACAGGGAATGTTGTTGTTCTTCTTCTACCTCTACCTCTGGCCGTCTCGTAATGTTGTAAGGCGCTATAAATTCCCGTGAGCCCTTGCGTGCCAGGGATGGCGCTCGGAGGGGGTATACGTTTATTTCGAAAAGATCAGCGGTGGCGCTTGCTGTTGTAGAAAGTTGTGTTGCTGCGCTCGTGTCAAGAAGTCATCGAATATAACGTGATTGTCAGAGCAAACCTAGAGCGTGCCAAATGCAACTAATTTTCAGATAAATTGGTTGTATCACGCCTACGCCTAGCCCACCTGAAGCAATACAATCCCACCGACAAAGGCACAAGTGTCACATCTCCAGCAAGTGTGTATTTTGTATTGTATATGATGTATTCTTTATGCGTTTATTTCTATGTGCGTTTCTGTTAGAACAGCACATTGCTGCGCAAGGACTTTGTATTGAAGTTTGTTATATCGTAAAAAGAAATACTGTTGTTCAGGATGTGTGCCCCAAAAAAGCCCACATTTACGCACGTTCTGTGCAAATCATACGATCTTTAGGTGAACACGCATTTATGCGCTGAAAATCAACAAAAGTTGTCCAAGCAAACATTGCTCTCTTGTCCTTCTTCTTAAACTTGTTCTCTGTTCGACAATGTACGTTCAACGGAAAGGTCCTTTCGCATCTCTTATCGGCGAGGCTGACAGATAAACCGCATGACTGTTTTCAGATTTTTGTACTTAGTGTCCAAATTTCAGAAAGCAAATAATGAATAAATACGACCGTCAAGTCTTTTATGTCCATACTTTGACACCTGTGTAGCAGCCCAGTAACAGTACAGCCTTTTTGTAGCAGTACACTCTAAATTCAAATACGGTTCCTGTGCCCCTTGCGATGAAAAAACGCCTATTTGAAGTGCTTTTCCGACACAAGGCTGTCATTTTACTCCTAATACGATACGCGGCACAAATCAAGGTCTCACGCTTCACCGGTTGTCTGCCGAAAGTAATGTGCTGCGTATTTGTGCCGGGAAGCCAAAACGTCCAAGTTTTCTTGTTTTGTCTGCTTACTCTCGCTCGTACCTGCATCACCTCTCTCTCGCCCTGCAGTTGATAAGCGATAACGTTTCGTGCCCCCATCATATCATATCGTTTCGGCGCACTTATTGCACTCTACAGATGTCATCTCGCTTCCAATGACGTTATTCCAGTGCTCTAGCTTCGCTTAATGGGAGACGACGAAAACCTTCCATTCGTGCTAGTGCCGCGAAGCAACTGCGGCTATGAGCGACGTACAGGAGGAACAGAGCGGAAAACCCGGGAAGACCTCAGACAACACAGCCAGGATTCGGTGCATCTTCCTGGCCTGGTAGTTCCTGTTATATATTGGGCATGTATTCATCCGGCAGAAATTGGACCTGCCCAATGTTGGCCACAGATCATCAGGACTTCGATGTGGCACAGTCCAGCTAAGCAGGCCGCAGCGACTTCCGTTGAACCGTTTCCACTCTCGACTGTCCGTTCCATGGTCCTGAGCAGGAGCGCCGTCAGCTCGAACGAGTACTGTCTTCACGGAGAAACCCGTCTGTGTTACTACATAGCATAGACACGGGTAACGCTAGGCCCTAGTGCTGTGATCCCAGAGCGCATAAAAGTGCTTTGTTAGTCGATGCTCTTGATGAAATGCTACAACCCAGCTAACCATCAATATCCCAGAGACCTCCCAAACTGGTCTCATACGTTACAGATGTCACGTGTATCCTCACTGCGTCCGCTGTATATCCAGCACGAGACGCCATAAATATCCTCCATTGAATATTCTGAACACTACCATTATCACTACAATGGCGTTTCTTTACATTACAAGAAATATTTCTTGTGGCGACGGCAACCATTTCCAGCATTCTCAGAACGCGCGACAATTTCATTTTTTTGAATCAAACTGCTATAAACTATCGTTAAATAAATAGTTTCTCACTTCAGACATGTCAAACAGAAAAAATAAGAAAGCTTTGGCAGAATAAGCTGCCAGTCAACACCGACTGTTGGTGTAACCGTAGAGTCTACGTTGTCTAATGTTGACTAATGTTGTATGTAAAGAGATAGCGCTGAGTCAACGCTGTTTCAATTGTACGTACGTAGTCATTGGTGGATGGTGAGCATAAAGAACAACGTTGCTTTTCCACGAGCCACTCAACTGAGGATTCACGCAGCGAATATTTGCGTGGATCCCACTTTGTACCTTCAACATATTGTCAACCTTTATCACGAATGGAAAAGTCGTTGAGTCTTTAGTCAACATTTTGCGCCCCCAAATTGTTCGCACTGTATTTTATTTTTACATTGTGATGTCCCGTTCGCACGTATAGTAACGTCTGTTTGACGCGGTATTTATCACACGCATTCCTCCATTAATAATACTTATTTTATACCCTCATAGCCATACCCTTTTTAGTCATATCTGTAACAACTCATCACCTATCGCACCATAGTCAATAAACAAAGGAAAAAAAAACGTCTTTTACCTTTTCCACGGAAATTCGACATCATCATCGACATTCTCCGACCGCGCTTCATCAAACAGGCAATGCGAGTCGTCTTAGTGGATCGCAAAATCAGCAAAATAAAAATAAAACTAAATAAATACGGTAATAATATAAATCAAAGCAAAAATAAATAAAAAATCAGCAAATTACAACAATAGTAATACGTCCTGCCTGTATACAGGGTGTCCCAGAAAACGTGTCATTCAATTATAATAAAAAAACTACACCACCTAGAATCATGCGGTCAACGGCATTTGTTCTTACTGGGTTTTTGCCACCTCCTCCTGTGAATGTCGTGTAACGTAAGTTTAATTATGTAAATTTTTGCGAACTGAACTCGGATTCGGATGAATTTGCCTAGTAACTGTCACTTTTTTACTTCACCAATGTGAAGAGCGTGTCTAATTTACTCAAATTAATGATAATTGACAAGGATATTCAGGAGCTATCGCATCGGAAAAAATATCCGAACATCATGCTCTACGGCGGTAGCACAGAATAGCGCGCGATGAATTTTTCAGCGCAATCTTTGTCAGTCCGACGAAAGGAGGTTGGAGGAGGAGGAGGAGGAGGAGGAGGAGGAGTGTCGTTGGGAGGAACCCGAGAGGTCTGCCTGCCTGATTAGGCGGCATGTTTCTCGGGAAGGGAAAGGTGGTGGAGAGGAGGAGAGGAAAGGATGAAGTGGAAGACGGAGGATAGCTGCGTCCATGGGCCGACTTCAGGGGAACTGTGCCGGCATACGCCTATTACACATCTGAGGGAAACCCAGGAAAAACCCCAGACGGCACAGCCGGCCCGCGCATTCGAACCGCGGACCTCCCAGTCTCCAAGCGCACGCGTTACCGCTGCGCCACCGGAGCTGGTAAGGAGGTTGGAAACCCAGCCCACTCCGGCATCGCAGAAAGAGATAACGCAGGCATGGCTTATCACGTCCGACTTTCGCTGGGATAACGCTTTCCCTCTCCCAATTTTAGGAACTCTTACTTTTTCTACTATCACTCTGTGGGCTGGCTTCGGAACCTCCTTTCGTCGGACTGCGAGCGATTGCGCTCAAAAAGACATCGCGCGTTATGGTCCGGTGCTCCGAAAAGCATGATATTCGGCTATCACTGTCAATTATCATGAATTGGAGTGAATTCGGCACGCTCTTCATATTGGTGGGGTAAAAAAGTGACCTTCCCTTGGCAAATTTCTGAGTTCAGTTCGCAAATATTTACATAATTAAACTTGGGGTACATGACATTAACTTTACAAGCTGGCAAAAACCTAGTAACAACAAATGCCGTTGATCGCATGGTTCTAGGTGGCGTAGTTTTTTTTATTATAATTCAATGACACGTTTTCTGGGACACCCTGTATGTCCTCTATACGTCCAAATATCTGCGAAAGACATTCCTGGAACCCTTACTGGATCAGCAAATGCTGAAGAAATGCGGGTCCTCTGAGACGTCAACGGGCTATTCAGCCTAGTCCCTGGAATATCCCAAAATCCCAAGTGGGATATTGTGTGGATGTCTCTGAGACATATCTGGTTTACTGGGACACTGGTGGAGTTGAAAGGTCCCAGAACCCTTCGGCATTTCCACTTGTTCAGTAACTTTCGCTGTGAAAACCTACTTCCTCCCTCGCGAGCGAAAAAATAAAAAAATAAAAGGAACGGCAACAACAGCAAATAAACACCGTCCAGATATGGCAGTTGAATTGGCAGCGAGTTATGGATCTGAACTGTAGCAGAAGTTCTGTAAGCCAGATGGCCTTTGAAAGAGGGAAGGACAACGGACGCATTTTCGTTTCCTTTATCCGTTTCTGATACCGGCCTTTCAATTTCGTTAAGTTTTCCTCACTGTTTCCGGTAATGGAACGGCTATTACAGAGCTGCGGGAGGACAGCCCGTGCGGCTCTATTAGCCTCCTGTTTTGCCCAAGTGCTGCTTCGGTGTCATGCATACACACTACACAAGTAATTTTGCGTCGTTGGCGCAGTCTTGCGAGACTTGCGAGGGGATGATGATGGGGGCTTTCAGAGAGTCGGACCAAACCAGGCAGAATTATATGGCGCTGACTTACTTGGGTTGCGAAATTAAGGATTCGCTGCTTCTGACCTTAGATGACAGTAAGGCTCGTCCGGTCTTGACACTCTTTCCTGCAGAGGGTGAAATAGACTGAGTTGGCAACAAAATGAACCAGTCTATGTTCAACTCGAACAATTAGGACGAATACAGCAGCCAAACCAATGTCCGAGCGAACCTCTCAAGGAACATTTGACAAAATGCCATGATGCAGTTATTTCCTCTAGGTTCGAAGAAAAAATGAACGTGCGTTTGGTATAATTCCCGTTACGGAGCACATAGGCACGCCCACAGGCACGCCCACAGGGGGGGGGGGGGATATGTTTATTAGACAAAAAGTGAAAAAAAAACGGGGAAAGGTCAGCCAAACGGGACGTCGGCTTGCTATTCCAGAAATAAGAAATAATAATAAATAAATAAAAAGAAAATAGAATAATTAAAGAAAGAAAGAAAGAAAGGCTTGTTGTGGAGCGCTAGGCGGACCAGTTACAATGAATAAGAGTAAGAAATATCGTCGGTCAAGAAAGGGTGAGAAACTAAAAAGTGTCGGCATTAGTAACGGTACGGTAAGCGCGCTGCCGTAAGTTTGTAACGGCAATACTTTTCCGGTACCGATTTACAAAAGTATCGCGATCCGCACTTTCATACCGGTAGGGGCGGTACTTGTAACGGTGTTAGGTGCAACACTGTCGTCATGTGAGCAAAATGAGGTCGTTAATTGCCCGATGTCGTTTTGGGCAACTAGATTCCGCGCTATGATTTGATGTTGACAGTGGTGCCCAAAATTATGCTTCGAAATAGCGTCGCAGCTTTGACTGATAATAATACAATCGCGGATAAATATGTAAAACTCGAGAAATATGCGTGCAACTGCGCACCAAAAACATGAACTGAATATGCACCTAGACATGCGCATTAAAAAGTGTTAAAGCAACTAGATTGTTTTCATCGTCGTTGGTGCGAAATGAATGAATTTTTGACAACATTTCAGTACTGTATTAGGGATACAACGAGGTAAAAGTATAAAGTCGCCGTTCAAGAGCATGCAACAAAGAAACATAAATTTTGTCACTTTGACACTGCGTGTCGAAATGTGGTAGGAGTGCGGATTATTTCGGCCACCTGGAGTTCATTTGACATGCGCCATCTTGAATATTTCTTGCCAATGTTTCGCGCAGTGGAGCTGAACACCACATCCCACCGAAACATCGATAATATAGTACGACCGAAATTCCGGCGAAGGAAGCTTTACCAAAGTCAGTGGGAAAAGGAACAGAAAGCTCTCTCGAGAGCCATCTGGGAAGAGAGAGATAAAAAGAAAGTAGTTGGAGCATCTCACTCAATCAGCCTAAATAAATGCATTACATTTAACAATAGCTATTCAAAAAAAGAAAGAAAGAAAAAGGACAAGAAGGAAGCTCCTGAAAGACATTCAACTCCGTCTTTATGTATAAATGAACAGGATAAAATGAAAGGAACTTGACGCGCGAGGAGGTCTCGGAGCACAAATTCCGTCTCATAATGCGCTGATTATTACCCGGAAACTTCAGTACTATATTTTTAGACACTCCTTGGTTTTCACAGGGTACTTCTCATTACACCAGACCTTTCGTTCAGCGTAGAGCGACTAGCAGCGGAGAATTCCCAATGACCCCTAGCTTTTCCTTAAGGGCCTTTCACACTGCCGGGACACGGACAAGACAGTCAACAAAAACAAGCGTTTTTGTCGTTGTTGTTGCTATATCACACTGCTCAAACAAAAAACACGAACAGACGACCACGTCATCCGACAGTGTCTTCGGAGCGTGTCGTATCGCAGGTCGTTGTTTTGGTTTCGAGTCACACTGAAAACACTCGACGCGGTCGACACAGTAATCGCGCCTTCTCCCCACATCAGGATGGCGGAGGGAACGAGTACACTGGCGTCTCTCGATGTATCTTGCCACAGATTCAGACGACGAGTACCGCTAAAACATTTTACCCAACATACATTTTTGGCTTTCTACTTGCGGTAAATAGAAAGCGTGCATCGTCTTTTACAAAGGGTGATAAAGCCACGTTGCCCCTTCGAGCAATTGGGACCTCTCCTATTGTGTCGCCCCTCCTTTGGCTGGTCATAAAGCAGTAAAAGTCGGGTCAGCGTTCGTGATTGGCTCTGACTGCGATATTGGACCCCTGTGAGAGACTCGTGTAGATGACGATGAATTGAGGGAGACAAGGAAAGATGAGATCAAAAGCAAAGGACAAATAGACAAAAGGAACAAAGGTCAAAAGGACAGATAGAAGTACAGACGGAGCTCTCACCGAAAGCCGAGCGCTGGAACATAGGTTGCCGCCAACCGTCATACATAGCAAGTCTTCCGCGCTACCAAGAGCCGACGCCTGGATCGCATTGGAATCTCGGACACTTGAGGCCCTCGCCTGTCACCAGACATAAACACTACCAACGCCTGTCTACGTTGCCAAAAGTACGTTGTGCAACCTCCGAATCCAAGATCGGCCAGGTGTCACGGCAATGATTCGTTTGTGGTGTTTCTCCAGCTTTCTCTGTGCTCGGTCATACTGCGGGGGACGTCTAAACTGCAAAAAACGTGCTCGATGTCGATATAAGTGAATGCGCACCTCTGGACTGCCAGAAACGCGCAAGATTATGTGATGTCCACCACTCGAAATTTGGACTGCGACCAAAGCAGTGAAAACACGGTCTTACGACATGTTTTGTTGATGTTTTTGTCGATGAAGTATTTCACACCGCAACAACATGTGTCTCGTTGTAGTGTTGGTGGCGCCGTCTTGCCAATGTGACATTGATATCGACGAAACACGGAACGCCGACAGCGACAGCGTTCCGAGTCTTGTCGGTGTCTTGTCGCTGTTTGGTGTTTTGTTTTGCAGTGTGAAACGCCCTTAATCTTCGTCAGAAGGCCTCCCTTTGTTCGCGGTTCAAAGACAGACGGGTACAGGTTTTGGGTCATCCAACGCGCAACCGGCAGGGAGTGTCGAAAGATGGAAAATCGAGGGAGCCGCTATCGAAAAATTGGGCTATCTCAAAATAAAGTGATCGACGTGCCCGCTGAAAAATAAACTACCGTAAATAAATGTTATCTGGCTATTTGTGCGCGGAAACTGCCAAAGCTCACTTAAACTAACCTGAACGTGAAAATGCAAACACCGAACTTATACCAACCTAATAATCAACTAACTAACGTGCTGTAGCCTCGCGTCCGCCTCGTTAAGCCTCAGCGTATAAAAATGTGGATTTCGTTCGCTAAAATGACTTGGACAGACATCAAAATTTGTTGGCTTTGACACGCACATAGAGAGAGAGAAAGGGAGAATGTTGTGGTGGAATATACAGGGTGTCCCAGAAAACGTGTCACTGAATTATAATTAAAAAACTACGCCACCTAGAATCATGTGGTCAACGGCATTTGTTCTTACTAGGGTTGGGATCCCGGGATCCCGACGTCCCGGGATCCCGGGATCCCGGACGATTTCTCGGTCCCGAAATCCCGGGATTTTCTGACCAAAAATCCCGGGATTTCGGGATCTTAAAGCTCCCATTATGGCTTGGCATTGCTGGTGTAATGCAAGAGGTAGCTTGATGAAAACAATGGCTCCGTAGATTCGCTCTTTGAAGCTTTCGTCCGCGAAAAGTAGCCACGGCACAGCAAAAGCTCTCATCCGTTGCGCCGGCGAGGGGCCGGTCAGCGCACGGGGTCCCTCTGTCTTGAACTGGTGGCAACAGTCGCACCGGCGTCCGACTGTCTCGCCGACACAATCCGAGCGTCCGTGTGGTGCCTACATTGCCACTAAATGGTTGAAGCGTGACAATGTCCGCCGTTCGCTTCTTCGAAGTTCCGTCGAAGTGCAGTGACAGTAGCAGTGTATGGTTCTACTACTTACGTGCAGAAGATGGACAATCGGCGAAATGTAAGAGATGCGACAGGGTGTTAAAGACTCTCGGTGCCTCGACGAAAGGTCTCCATACGCATCTGCTGCAACATCATATAAACCTTCGAGTGAGGCCTGCAAACGAAGACGCCACAAAAGGAAGCCTTCCATCGACATCGAAGGTACCCAAATATTCTTCACCAACGCTTGATTCGTTTCTGGCGAGCGCGAGCACTTCGATTGAATATAGGGTAGCACGGATGGCCGCCAAGTGTGGGTTATCGTTTCATGTGATTGCTTCGTCAGAAGACATACGTGATGGCATGCGCGCTCTTGGACTGAAGTTCCCTAAGGATAAAAAAACTGTCCGTCAGTACACAATGAACTTCTACATTCAGATAAAAGATGTGTGCAAGCAGGACCTGAAGAATGAGCTCGAAGCAGGGCGTAAACTTGCCCTGACATTAGACGAATGGACGTCGGTCAGGAACCGTAGATACATGAACATCAATGTTCATACCGCTGGTGCAAAATTCAGGAGCGGTGTTTGCTCTTGGAGTTTGGGACTCGTAAGGATCAGGTGCGCGATGCCGGCAGAACAATGCGTGGACGCCATTCGTAACAGGCTGCTGGATTTCGGCGTCACCCTCGGCACAGATGTCGTCGGCCTTACCACAGACGGAGCGTCGGTAATGGTTAAGGTTGGAAAAATTTTGGAGCCGTTGCAGCACCAATTATGCATGGCGCATGGATTCCATCTAGCAGTCACTGATGCCTTATACGCTTTGCCGGCGAACATGTCTCGCGCGGATGAAGAGGAAAAAAGTAGTAGTTCGGAGTCGGAAACAGACGAAGAACTTGATGGTATGAGTATAATGGATGACGCAGTAGAGGTCCGGTCACCCACTCACAGGGATGATTGCATCCGGGACATCATTAATAACGTCCGTGCGGAGATCATGCGCTTCAAGCGATCTCCGAAAAGCAACGACATCTTGCAAGCTCACATCACTCAAGATCATGGCAAGGAACAGGTGTTAGTTTTGGATTGTAAAACGAGATGGAATTCGCTTCTTGCGATGCTTGAGCGCTACCTGAAAGTACGCGACAGCGTCAGGAAAGCGCTAATTGACATAGGATCGAGAAGTGAACTTTCGGACTCAGACATCGCGTGCATAACTAGCGTAGTCGCGTGCTTGAAGCCCGTCCACCTTGCTGTTGAGGCACTTTGTCGTCGCGATGCCCACCTTCTGTCAGCAGACGCCACAATCAAATTTGTGTTCGAATGTCTAAATGAACAGGAGGGTGCTTTTTCGCGGCTACTGAAGGAAAATATCAGAACACGCTTATGTCAACGCCGCACGATGGCATCTACGGTTCTGCAGATACTGCAGGACCCCTCTTACGGCTATCACGTCGAACGTCTTCTCGACTCGTCTTTCAGGACCGTCACCTCCGACGCTCTCCGCATATTTCTTACAAAAGTCATACAGCGTAATGAACGCCGGGAAGAATCTACAACAAGACTGTCTGCTTCGCCTGTCGAGCGAGAGATAGACGATATCCAGGAAGCAACTGCAGCAGTGTCAGATCCTCATGACCTCAAGAAAAAGTTGGACAATGCAATAATGATGGCATCGGCGTCGAGTGAACGGACTGGGGCATCATCACCCAATCGCTGCACAGTGGAATCCCGCCTCCGGAAAGAAATCGGACTGTTTCGGCATGGTGGAGGAAGAGGAGCCCTTCTAGAAGAGGCAAATCTCTACCTCCGATCCATTGTCCCGACCAGCGTGGAGTCCGAAAGGATTTTCAGCTCGGCAGGAAATCTTTGCACAAAGATTCGGTCACGGCTTGACGACAGTACCTTGGACGCTCTGTGTTTCTTGAGGCCGTTTTTTGAGCAACGAGGCAGTGGTGATAGTGCTAAAGACTGAGACTTCAGGGCTGCTTTGCTTGCGCGTGAAAGTGTTGTTTGTGGAACCTTAAAAAACCTGGAGACCAATGCGGGCAATAAAATTAACAAGCTGTTCCTTTCGTATAGCGTTAGAGAGGGCCTGCAATGTGTCATTGGACGTACGGGCTATTGCCGAAAAGGGAATTGCACAAAATCCCGGTCCCGTCCCGGGATCCCGGGATTACGATTTTCGAATCCCGAAATCCCGGGATAGCAAAAAGGCGTCGGGATTCCCTACCCTAGTTCTTACTAGGTTCTTGCCACCTCCTGATGTGAATGTCGTGTAACGTAAGTTTAATTATCTACATTTTTGCGAACTGAAGTCGGAAATTTGCCAAGTAAAGGTCACGGTTTTACACCACCAATGTGAAGACTTTGTCTAATTTACTCAAATTAATGATCAAAGAGTGATATTAAACGGTAGGAACAACTTATTTATTTACACATGGTAAACAAGACTTTCGTGCACGAGACTGCACTTCTTCAGGTTACAAAAATGTAAACATGGTACAGGCACATATATACAGTTGAAGGGGGAGTTCTGGCATGAGAGGGTAACAGGTTGATGGAAAGGATGCAAACAACAGATAAAAATCACAAGAACATAAATACAAAAGCAGGGGTATCAGAAGCGAAACAACGCGAGCCCAAGGGCTTATACACAGGAAACGAGAACACTTGTTGGTGACGTTCGAGGAATTAAGGATAAAAAGGGGGGTTATGGCGACGGAATGAGGACACGGGTGCGGAGTACAAAGGTGACCAGTGGACCGTGAGAAAGTGAAGACGGAGGTGGTCTCAGGAGAGAGACAAACGAAGAAGAATGTGGAAGTTGGAGAGTAGTGTGTGTGTGTTTATCATTATCTTGTTTTATTTGAAAAATTATATTTACGGGTTCAATAATTTAAACATTTTGTCCAAATTCAAGGTGCAGCAATGGGGTCACGCGTGTCTCCCAACTATGCGAATCTTTTCATGGGGCAATTCGAAGAAAAAACATTAGCATCCTTCCCGATCAAACCTTTAGTCTTCTTAAGGTACATTGACGACATTTTCATCGTATGGTCGGGTGATGAACCATCCTTAATTGCGTTTTTCGAGCATTTTAACTCCGTACATCAGGCCATCAAGTTCACGTGTAATCTTTCCCACGCATCAGTGAATTTTCTCGACGTGACTGTCTCTATACAGTCTGGTAAGCTGGTCACGAATCTATACAAGAAACCCACTGACAAACGCCAGTACCTTCATTTTAACAGCTACCATCCTAATACTCAGAAGAGGAACATCCCCTTTGGTCAATTTACACGTCTAAAACGCATATGCTCTAACCCAGAAGATTTTGAGGCATGCGCTGAAGAAATGTCCAACGATTTTAGAAAACGAAACTACCCTCCCAACCTTATAAACAATGCTCTCTCCGCGTGCAAATCTCTAGATCGGGATAAATTACTTTCACATGAACCGCGGCAGCAACAAAACCCCTTATCCTTCGTTACCGCCTATAACAAAGCACTGAGTGGCGCAGGGTCCATCTTCACCCGCCATCTCAACATACTTCACAGCGACGAAAAACTTAAAATAATTTTTCCTGCTCCCCCCAATATCACATTCCGTCGATCACGTAACATTCGTAACTTACTAGTTTCATCCCGTCTATCCCGACCAAATCCTGGGTGTTCCCCTTGTGGTAACAAACGCTGCCAAACATGTCATTTCATTAGCCCATGTACATTTATCTCGAGCACCTCAAACTCTTTTATTTTCGAAATCCGACAGGGATTGCACTGCAACTCTTTTAACGTATGTTACCTCATTATGTGCACGAAATGTTGTATTCAGTATATTGGAGAAACCTCGAACACCATGAGGGAAAGGTTTTACGGCCATAAATCCGATATTGTTAATAACCATCCTACACCCGTTTCTACACATTTTAACCTTCCTGGACACGCTTTAGGTACAGACCTCAAAATCGTTATCCTTGAATCGGGTTATAACAGTGACATGAAGCGCAAAAATCGCGAATCCTTTTTAATTGCAAAATTCCAGTCTCTGAAGCCTCATGGTTTGAACATCCACGCAGGCCCACTACAATTATTGAACCCGTAAATATAATTTTTCAAATAAAACAAGATAATGATAAACACACACACACTACTCTCCAACTTCCACATTCTTCTTCGTTTGTCTCTCTCCTGAGACCACCTCCGTCTTCACTTTCTCACGGTCCACTGGTCACCTTTGTACTCCGCACCCGTGTCCTCATTCCGTCGCCATAACCCCCCTTTTTATCCTTAATTCCTCGAACGTCACCAACAAGTGTTCTCGTTTCCTGTGTATAAGCCCTTGGGCTCGCGTTGTTTCGCTTCTGATACCCCTGCTTTTGTATTTATGTTCTTGTGATTTTTATCTGTTGTTTGCATCCTTTCCATCAACCTGTTACCCTCTCATGCCAGAACTCCCCCTTCAACTGTATATATGTGCCTGTACCATGTTTACATTTTTGTAACCTGAAGAAGTGCAGTCTCGTGCACGAAAGTCTTGTTTACCATGTGTAAATAAATAAGTTGTTCCTACCGTTTAATATCACTCTTTGATTTACTCACCACCGGCAACTTGACATCGCCTATTTTTTCTGCCTTCGTATCTTCAAATTAATGATAATTGACAGGGACATTCAGGGGATATCCCATCAGAAAAAATAGCTGAACATCATGCTCTACGGAACTAGCGCGGGACAATTTTTTCAGCGCAATCCTTGTCAGTCCGACGAAAGGAGGTTGGAAATCCAGCGCACACCTTCAACGCGGAAAGAGAGATTGTATCTCATTACGGCCGAAGTCTCATTACGGCCGAAGTCTCAATACGGCCGATAATCCTCATTACGGCCAAAGTCTCAATACGGCTAAAGGTAGTCTCATTACGGCCGAAGATGTCTCATAACGGCCAAATGTAACCTGCATTGATATGCAATGTCGCAGCCAGGATGGATATATATTCAGCAGGGTATAAGCCATGCAGTGTGCCCTTAGGGCCCTTATCATATTTATATACACATATTGCGAAACAAACGCTATGTTATCATACCACAGCACAATGCAACATATTGTGTAATGTGTACTCCGACAAGGTAGTGTTGATGTTGCTGTGAAGCAGGCTACTATGTGGAGAGCTAGATGAATATTGGCTTTGTTGTGACGTTTTTGGAGTCATCCTACAGTCACTGGCCAAGAAGGAACACTTATCTCAGTCGATGTCAGTTTATTTCCATTCGCCTTACAATGGTACAATTCTTGCTTCTGGAATGAGTAAACCTGCAAGAAGCGAAGAGCAACCATGAATTGGCTAGATACTAAAAAAAAAAAGCATTTGACTCTACACGGCTGGTTTTAATGTGCACAAGCTGCACACGTGTTGATATGTGTCTGTTACTTCATACAAGGCTAACATAAATCTTCATCTAGACAAAAGAATGACAAGCCTTAAAAATGTGACTGCCAGGTAAACACAGAGCATGACCATGAGATGAACTTAGGTTCATCAGTTCATTCCCTTAATGGAAACATGTGAATATCAAATAGTGATACATTACAATTCATGAAATGATGCATGCATAACTTTTTTTTTGTTTCTTTTTTATAAAAGTAGTGCACGATTTAACATTCGTGCACTACTACTAAATTTCTCACTTCACAACAGAACCTTATGATGATCTTAACAGCTCACCTCTTCGGCCAGGACTCCCTGGGCAGCAACATCCTATTAGCAATGTTGCTGTTTTTCTTTTCGGAATCCTCCGTGCCGCCACATACCATGCCTGGAATGGAAAACCAGCTATAAATAACAATGTATTTGAATGACTTCCTCTTGAAGTATTTATTCTAATCAGATATGCTTTTGTGCCTAGTATGGTGCGCGAAGGCACATAAGTACAACATTTGCAGACGTTCGACGTAAGCAGTTCAAGGAGATCAATTCAAGTACGCCGACTTGCGCTTTTATTTTTGAACAAATACGACGACAAATTTTAACAAATTAAATATGGCTCACAATGATACGAGTAAATGCCGCTGTACGGTGATGCATTATCGGTATCTTATCGTCTTCGAATAAATTTGTTGTTCCTAAACGCGCAACCAACTAGAAACGGCGCAAACCTACGAACAGATACCGAGTTACATCTATTACAGGCACTTCGGCTATTTTGATTCATTTAAATTACTCGTATGAGAATGCAACTATGTGTGGACAGCACACTACTAAGCCAGACAGTCTACGAAAGCATAACTCACCAGGATTCCTGCTTGACTTGGTCTTGGTCAACACTGCGCGATATACGTTGGGACTGTGGCGATTCATTCAACACGGTTTTCACCGGAACAACAGGCGCTGCTCGAAAGACAACGACGGAAAATAGAGAGCCGCTATAAAGTCCGCTAATTTGCACTTTACAGCACCGAGAGCACTACAAATCGATATGTGAACACGTCGTAAACAGCAACTGCTCGCTCCATGGCTCGCTCACACAAGAAACGAGATACCCAACGTTGCTAGACACCATCCGAACTCCGAAGTGAGAGTGCCAAAACAACAAGATATCAAAACACGAAAGGAAGAGTATTTTCCCCCCCTCCTTCTATAGCATGCAAAACGTGATTTGCGCTGACATGAACATATATGTTCATGATGCGAGTACGGTAATTTTCATTGATCCAAAGAAGGTCACGTGGGATTGCTTGACGCTTGCGAAATGTACCGCAATGAAAATGGCGAAACGAAACTTGTGAATCGTGCATTTTCTCTTTATTGTAGCTGTCAGAAAATCGAATCAAACTTATGGGACACTGGATTACAGGTATGTTGGCATCTTTTTCGTTCCTGCACCTGATTTACGTGGGTACGGTGTCTCGCGATGCTGGGGAAATATTTGCATGGGGAAGTGTGCATGGTTCTAGACCTTTTATTTTTGATCGCGTAATCGAAATATCCCAGGGAACACATGGTAGTCTACTAGACGTCCAGACCTGTTCTAACCCTAGACTTTAGGGATAGTGCCCAAACTAGACGTTGACTAGACGTCTAAAAGTCTTACCATTATTTAGACGTCTAAAATTAGTGATTTACTAGACATCTGGTAGACATTTAGTAATTGACGTCTAATTGTAGACGTCTTGTAGCTGGCCTTGTATATACCATGTATTAGAAATCATCAAGATTTTGTCTTATTAGGTTTTTAAGAGGCGTGAACACATTCACACGTCAAATAGAGTCACTAAATTATAAGAGGTGGTTCTAAGCTTAGATTTCAGGCTTACAAAACTGAAGTTCAATTGTTACAAAATATATGCGGGAAACTGAATAACTTGATGGCAGAGTTAACATAATTGTGTTGTTCAAGTCGTCCATGAACCGGCCTTGGTGGCTGAGTCTGTAGTGTGTTCGCCATCTGATCCCGAGATCGCCGGTTCGAACCCGTCCAAAAACACCAGCAACTTAGTGCCAGGATACAAGTTGCTTAGACATGCCATCTTCCACAAGGACATTAAATATGGGACATTAAATATGGGTACAAGGGACATTAAATATGGTGTGTTGTGTGGTGAGCTTTCATTGCACATTTAAGGACACTCAGGTGGGCAATCCACAGGCTGACTGCTGTGGCGTCGCTCATGATCTCAGTTGTCTCGCAATGTAAACCCCAATTATTATTAAGTCTTCCATGCTGGTATCTGTCCACAAGAGTCGTTACAAGAAATCTAAAAAATGTAGCCAAATGCAGAAAGAGAACTGGAATTAGGAGGGTCATCCAAAAATAAGGTTCCCCGATATTTGTTATTCAAAGGAAACACCACTAGGACAAACTGAATGGTGTAGTAGTTGGGTGTGACATCCCGGCACTGCAGATGTTGGTTAATGGAGTGCCGTTCACCTATGTGTCAGGCATTCATGCATGGATGTAATATTTCCGGTACGTCTGACTATCCTAGCAATTAAGAGTTATCCTACTTTTCGTTAAAGAGAGAAGAGTGCTTTAGAGAATATCCACTGACAGTTAACACCTGTTTATACAAAACACTTTACAGGCATTGAAATGGTGTGTCCTCTATACAGGGTCGTGAAAATCGCACAATGAACAGTACAGTGGGAGATGAGCTATAAAACCACGAAACAACGTTTCTTTTCTGAAATTCCGAGAATTGTTAACGGAGACTGGCGGGTCACTGGTACTGCACTCTGATACTCATGGGAACAAATTTCCTTCAGCTTGGTCAACAAAAGTTATGCAAGATGGGGGCCACATTTGCTCGGTAACGTTCGTAAAGAGCAACGAATGAATGCAGCTTGCATTTTCTTTGAATGGCATCAAGACGGTCAAGATGAATTTCTTGCAACAATTATTATTAATGAAACGTGGGTGCATCATGCAAGTGCTGAGACAAAATACCATAGGAAGTCATGGTGAGTGCCCGGTGAAAGCATTCTGAAGGAGGTCAAACTCGCGTTTTCGTCTGGAAAGGCTATGCCAACAATGTTTCGGGACTATCGTTGTGTGCAACTTGTAGATTATCTCACACGCACAATCACAGTAAATGCAGATGTACTGCGAGATCCTGGGAAAGCTTCAAACTACAATGAAACAAAAACGCACAGGACTTGGAAGGGTGTAGTACAACCACGTCAACGCTGTCTGCACTCGTCTTGAAAGACTCGGGATTTGTTCCAGAAATTCATGTGGAAATTTGCCAAAGAGAGAAAAAGTACACAAGCGAGCTGGTACAACGTTGAAGTATGAAGCATCACCTTGAGCATGAGGAGAATGAAGTATACAAGAGACTCACAAACGTGAGTTTCCTTTTCGTGAGCTTCCTGTATAATTCGTTCTCCTCGTGCTCAAGGTGATCATTCATACTACTTCAATGAAAATTTGTTCAATTTGCTGTTCCATCTTCCTCTCAAAGCGCCCCTCGGCAGTCACCAATTCGCAAGTGATCATGAAACACAAATTGATCAGGTGAAATGCAAAGAGAATGCCTCACTTTGTAAACAGGACATAGCATGGCACAGACAATACAGTATTGAATACTTGATATTACAGTACCGAAAATGTTCAGCTAAATAAAGTGACTATATTAGGCAGTAACGTTGAGCTCTAATCTGTACATATATTTTTTCAATGTTATGCTATAGATTTATTATTTTGTTCACAGCAGAGGAACTTTTGTTGGATGATCCTCATACAAAAAGGAAATTCCTTATTCTGTTACTTTCCATCACACATGTGTGAAGCAGCAAGTACAATCTGTTTGCAAATGATCATACTGAGGTAATAAAACTGGACTCTGTAACAAGTTTCAGAAACTATGCACGAACGGACCTCATTAACTTTGTCCAATTATATTATGACCAAATGGATAGTATGTAGTCTTTCATGCTATGTGAGTTGTATGCCCATACATTGTAACAAAAGATCAGTCAGGTGAAGGCAGTCTGACTGAGGTACGTAGATAATTTAAATAATGTCCATACATATGATGATCCGAGTTCTTTTTTTGGCTCACTGACATGCATATACAGGGTGTCCACGCTAAGTGTGAACAGATTTTTTAAAAATATATCAATCACTTTTTCCGAAATGAAATCAATTGCAATATAGCATATGCTGAAGGGCACTCCCTAGGTGGCATTAACAGACTCCTAAGGCAATGTCTTAATTAACTTTCAATAATTAACTTTTTAATTATAAAAGCTACGAAGTTGCTCCAAGGAGAACATCTGATCTCTTCGGTCACCAGATACCAAAACCGTTTTCAGAACAAAAATCCGTTCGGTAGATCGTCCGCAAAAAATTCGTGAAGGAACGCCATATTTTTCTTTATTGGGTTTATTGCGCATCTTCAAACAAGCGGCTTGCCTTTACCCCCAGTGTGAGAGAGTGAAAGAGCACAGTGCCGCCTCATGCGTCGAAGATTAGCTTTAACTTGCGGAAACAAAACAAAAACACAAATCTATCGGGTGACTCTATCGCGACTGCCCTTATCTTGGGCTGCATTTTCTGTTTTCTTTTAATCTTTTTCCAGGACCCAAGAGGCGATAGTGTGCTCTTTCATCCTCTCGTATTGGGGGCGAAGGAAAGACGCGTCTCTAGAGATGCGCAATGAATAAAATAAAGAAAAAAATGGCATTCCTTCACGAATTTTTTGCGGACGATCTATCGAACGGATTTTTGTTCTGAAAAAGGCTTTGGTATCTGGTGACCGAAGAGATCAGATGTTCTCATTGGAGCAACTTGGTAGCTTTTATAATTAAAAAGTTAATTATTGAAAGTTAATTAAGACATTGCCTTAGGAGTCTGTTAATAGTCTAGGAGTCTGTCCCTAGGGAGTGCCCTTCAGCATATGCTATATTGCAATTGATTTGATCTCGGAAAAAGTGATTGATATATTTTTAAAAAATCTGTTCACACTTAGCGTGGACACCCTGTATATAGCATCCACAACTAGAAGACATTACCAGAATCTAAGTGCTGTGTTTTAGTTTACTGAATATACAGGGTGTGTGCAGAAAAACATGACCCGCATTTAGGCACATAGCTTGTTGTCTACCTAACTAACGAACTTCCGGTGGCGCACGATGGCGGCGTGCGAAATCTGCAGAAAAATTGTGCTGGTAAATGTAAATCTTGTACGTCAGCAACTCCCCTGCAGAATACTACGCTACACCAACTCAGTCATCAGCAACTAAATTATCGAATCACTTAAATGTCAATAAAAAAGTCGACGACTCCGACGAATCGTTCAGCGCAGCACTATAAACACCATTGCTCCATAAACACAGAAGCACTTTGCACGTACTGTGGGCAGGAGATGGCAGATGTTTGTTTACTGCACATAACATTTTCCGACAAGCTGCACAGCTGCAGAAGTAAAATGGAATCTGACGTGACTCAGGGATTTCAGGACCCTTCAAAAAATCTTGAAACTGCCCATGGTATCTCTTTGAAACCGCTGAACAGGCAATACGCTACATATTAGGCACATCTGTAGCTCAGTAGCAAAGGCACCGATAAAATGTTTGCAAAAAGAACACCCATTTTCAACACACACAGCACCAAAATACGACACTCGTCACTCGTCGCTGCAACGACGATGGCGATGACATAATGATGATGATGTGGGTGTCACTTCCGCTGGATTGGCATATGTGTTATTTAACATTTAACCTCCGCCACCCAATTATAATGCACGGTCACGGAAATTAAAGAATATTACAAACAATAAGTACTCAATAAGCACGAGCTAAAGCAATGGCAATGACGTCTGCCCGTCTACCCAATCCCCATCCATCCATCCACCCAACCAGTTCGAACCTGTTCAGTTTCAACCGTTGAAACTTCAAACTTTCCGGACGCGCAACGGGTAGCAGTTGGGTCTTGGCGGCTGCACTCTACTGGCTGTTATACGAAAATCTTTCTAAGTTCTAATCTCCCGCACGTTTTGTCTTGCAATTTTTGAGCATAGCGAGAACGTACGCCGTGCTGTCCAGCAGACTTGTGCCCGTTACTCGAAAAAAGTAATTGATTACCGTTACCGTTACTTCTGTGGAAAAAGCAATTGATTATCATTACCAATTATTCGTCTTCAAATGTAATTGAGTAACGAGTAGAAAAGTAACGCGTTACTTCGGTCGTTACTCTGCAATCACCCAAGTTATAACCGTCTTTGTTGTGCTTCAGAAAAAAAAAGAAAAAAGTTCAACAGCGGAACAGCTGAAGTAACAAGACAAACAAAAACACGTAGACAAAGAGATCTGTACGTCTACTGTATTTATCGCCCGGGAAAACGTTGACCCGATTGTGGAAGAGCATTGCGTGGAATTTCCCCGTGACTCACTAAACCTGCAAAGCTTCAGGTACCATCACACATTGGCGTAGGAAGAGATTAGGGAGAGAGACTCTGAATTCCAGAACGTTATTACAACCTCCGCTTGCTGTAGTAGAACAGCCTGGCACCAGGGGCTTGACTTCGGGCAGAACGTCTGAGAGATAAGCTAATCTCTGCCGGAAAAGTAATCAATTACAGAGTAATCGATTACTCAGGAAAGTAATTGATTACTCGAAAAATTACTCAAAAAAGGTAATTGATTACAAGTAACGCAATTACTAGTAACGCGTTACGCACAAGTCTGCTGTCCAGTAATAAAAACTGTTGAGCGCAGCAGAGCTCCCAGAATACGCTGTGGTGGACAGCGTTTCTTTGTTCTCTGGCTTTCCAAGTTTAAGGGGTGAGTTCACTCTTCGTTAAAAGTATGTGCCTGTTTTTGTGCACCAAATCGCATATAGTAGAGATGCGTGGCATAATATCGGAATATCGTTTCCTTTATCTATTTCGGCTTCGTATCACCGATTGAAGAACATTGGAAGTGTGGGTTGACCTGACTGCACTTGCATTCAAAGTAGTGATTGGTTGTATGTTCGGCAGTACAACGTTTCAGTAAGTGCCTTGGTTCGTCTTGGTGCTAAAACGAATACGGTATCGCTAATTAACCATCGAGATTCACGAGGTTTCGGTGGCTGTTGAAGTCGAGTAAACGAAAGTCGACAGTTACGGTTTGCAGGGCGGACACGCCGGAACATAAATGCTGGATAGTTCATTGTCATGTCAGCCCGGCTTCGGTTGTTGCATTTTTCGCTGGTAGTGAAACCACACACTGAAAATTTTGCGCAATTGCTTTTGTTTGCATATCATGGTTTCATAGCAACTGCATTTTTCTTTTTATAGGTGCTTGGACTATCTTGCATCGGTGGATATGAAAATAGTGGTAACCTACCCTACGAAACATCTATTTGCACATAAGCTTAACAGTTCCCTGTGAGGTAAGGGAAAGCAGTTGTCTCTGACGTGTGGCTGTGTTGTCCTCCAATGTTCCTGGTGTTCGATGTGCCCCCTAATCTTACTCTATAGAGGGAGCCTCTTTAAATTTTTTGTCAACAAAGTATTGCAAATACAGTTGCTGGAAGGCTCTAACTGCTTTCCATTTACATGGTTGTCGTGTGGTTAACGAAATCGAACCTTTTTTTTTTCTTCAGATGCTGTGAAAGTCAGTAGGGAAGTGCGAAGTAGAAGAAAGGACTGCCGAAGCTTGCTAAAGAACCGCACAACATGTATGGGCAGCAGACAAAATATTCATCAAACGGTACAAAACTAGTATTTCTGTGCTTAGTCGTTTTGAAACATCCTTGGTATTGTATGGAGAACAGCGTGACTATGTCATTCCGTCTTACTTCACCCAAACAGCTATCTGGCAGTAGTGTAAGATTTGAGTTCCCCTAAAAGGTTTATTCACTGAAGTCACCTCAGCACCATAGTATAGGTCCCTCAATGTTAAGTCCTTGCATTTGTTCGCTGCATTATGCTTTTTAGGTGACTATTAACACCAAAAACATGGAATTTGCTTGGATATTCTACAAATCACAGAACAACAAGTTTTAAACACCAGATATGCGGTGAGTATAATATGGGCAACAGCTTGATTGAGATCTACAATAGGGCCGAGATCTGCCGAGATAGCAAATCTGCTAGCAGGCAGATTTGCTGCCGAGGGCGATGGCAGCAAATCTGCCTGCTAGCGACAGTGGCGGTCTCCTTCGGATGACGTCATGTGAATAAACCTTATAATATTTGACGTGGTGATACAGCTCTTGCTTTGTATTGTCTTTTATAATATACACAGTGTTTATTTTTATCCTGTACAGAATTTTTGCACCAAAGTTATGAGAGCAGCACAGATGTTTTAGCGTAATGCAGTGATGGAAGTGCTGCGCCAATCATGGAGTGCTTCGCAGTCGCCTGCTCGACCAGGTAAGGTCGTGCGTCACGAGAAAACGTCTGTCACATTGAATTGGGGTTCAAAAGATTTGGTGGTGAAAACTGGGGCAGGGGGTGTGTCTAGCCACGTACTTGGAATACACGGCTTTTGTTGAACAGCGTGGGAAGACTCGAGTGACCCTATGCATGGGCTGAAGTGGAGCTAACCCCTATAAAAATGTTTGTTGCTTTGTTTATTAGCATCATATGTATTATCTATGCATTCTATCGCCTTCTTATTGATATCGACTTTTTATTGCCAAAACAAACTTTCAAGACTTCAATACGAACTCAGTAGAAATACAGTAACACTTTTGCGATACAGGCTCAGTAGGACTCTATAGCCAATTACAATACAGGTTCAATAGGGTCACAATAATCGTTTTGCCACCCAGGCTGAATATGAAATTCAAAGGCCTGTCGCAATAAAAGCTCAATAAGAGGTCAATGGCCAATTCCCAACAGACTTTCAACTGAATGCTCATACAGGGCCTGTAAATTTCTTATTAATTT